>NC_064561.1:174368954-174671984 GCF_937001465.1 Orcinus orca | reverse complement strand
TAATTCTATTCATTCAAATCATATGTGCATGGTTGTATGGGTCTATTTGATGCTATGGTTCTTTGAAAATGCTCCGCAGGAAGACCTGGAATGAGATATATCATCTTTAACAACTGTTAAATGGTCATGGCCTTGAAACTGAAAAATTCCAGCCTCCTCTTACACCACAGTTATCCTCTTTTAATCTGTGCACCGACTGTAAGGTGCTCTCTTCCTGCTTGATTCTGAAGAATAAATTGTTTATTTGTGAGATATTTAACCTCTTTTTAAAAACATTAAAATATAGCTTTGTGCTGACACTTGCTACCTTTCTGATCTTGAATGTGGATCAATATGATGTGATGTCAGTGACAAAAGTGTTTTTATTTCATTTTTTTAAAAATGAGGATAAAGTATTATTAGAAGACATTCCACAAACTGTGGGTAGCTGGGTTTTTTTTTTTTTTTTTAAATCTTACAAGCAAATCCTGTATTCTAGAGAAGGAAACACTCTTGGTGAAGAGTCAGGGGCCCCCAGCCAGGTGTTAACACCCAGAGGCCATGGCAAGCCAGGTGTGGGTCCAAGACTCAGGCTGTGATGAATATCAAAGGGTGTTAATGGTTATTTGGGTCAGTTTACTTTGAAAATACCTGTGCATTTTACATCTTAAGCCATGACAATTCAAAATTATTTTTTAGATTAAAAAATTGCACATTTGAAAACTATACTTGAAATTGGTATCTTGAAGTACCAACATCTTTCAGGAGGAGATAAGTGACAAGGAAAGGCTATGGCAGAAATTGAATCAAGTGAGCAACCTAATTAATCTTAATAGGATAGTAAATTGACTCCTTGAATTCACTAAAGATGGTAACCAGGAATTGTTTCAACCATGGCATGTGGCATCAAGTCTGGAGCATCTTTTGAAATCTGTAGATCTTGTAACATTATTTGTTAATTAACTTATTACCCCCAGATTAGCTGCTACAGAATAGGAAAAGTGAATGAAGCTACAATGAATTCAAACAATGTTAAATACCTGACAACGTATGTCCAAATTTCTTTTCATCATTGAGATGTTCCTGCAAAACATAATAGATATCAAATTCCACTTAAAGATGACATTTATATTAATTTGTATGAGATTAACATGTGAAAAGTCTTTTAAACCAGGTGCAATGTGTTCTGATTGCGAGTTTATATTTATAAAACATTCACAGTTTTTTTAATCCTTCGATAAAAAGTAACCAAACCCTAGGTTAATTTTTTCACTATATTAGTAAACTAATTTACTTGGGAGATGTGTGTGGGTGTGTGTAAACATTTGCTAGCAATAACAGAAATAGAAACAGGAGGTGAATTTAATAGAAGATTAAAATCTATATATTTGTGATTTTGGAAGGAGAGTAATCATCTCTTTAAGAATCAAGAACCGTCATGCAGAAAGATTCAATGAATATGTTAGCCTGCGACAGGTTGATCTGGAAAGAGAGATGATAAAGGATAGTAAAGTAAAAAGAAATAAAGAAGAGAGAGAAAACGAGCAAGGGTGGAAGGACAGGATGGAGAGTGGGGTTAAAAGAAACAGGTGAGAGGGGATAAGAATGTCCTTGCTAAGAGCAAGGATTTGGGCTTGGGTTTCCCAACTTCATACACCATGCATCTCATCTGTAAAATGGGAATATTGATAATTAACTGATATTTCATAATTGTTAGATTTTATTGAGACAATATAGTAAGTGCTATGCAAATATTATTAACAGTATTATGCTCTATATCTTTGCTGTTGGGAAGATTACATGAGTTAACATGTATCAGACACTTAGGTAGGGTCACTACTGCTGTATATCATCTTTGTATAAAGTACAGGAAGATGCCCATCTCAGGTCCCTTAGTTGGGAAACCAGGTATAAGGCTTGGCTGCAAAGTAGCATCTGCATTATAGTGACCAGTTACTACTCACATGGCAAATTTCTGATGGGTCCAACCTGTACAATCTCATAGGCTGGCCTTGGGCTTTGAGCAGTGCCCAGCACAGAGTAAGTGCCAGCTGTTGGCTGTTTAGGTACTTATAACCCTATAAGAAGATCACCCCTAGATAAGGGGGGAAGTTTCAGCACTTTTCACTTACCAACAAATAAGGATGCCTCCCCCTACTCAAGTAGCAAAGGTTTTTCAGCATCTTCAGCCTTTTTGTCCCGGACCACTCCCCACTCTTCTCCTGAAGTCCTTGAGAGCCAAGGCCTCTTGTTCTTTTGTCCTCTTGTCCATTTCTGTACCAAAATTTACTCTTTCTCCCCTCCCCTCCCATCTCGCCTTCTCTTTTTTTCTCTTCTCTTCCATTCCCCTCACTTTCCTTCCTTTCCTTTCCCTTCTGATCTAACTCAGCATCCTAACTGCCAATTAATTACAATTCAAGAGCTTGATTGGATGCTGAAAAGCTAATGTGTCTGCAACATTTTTTCCTATAACATCACCCTACTGATGTTCACATGTAATTTTTTAAATTAAAATTAGAAAAAGTATTCAATCATATATTATTTTGGAAATTCTTTTGAAAGAGAAGAAAGACATTTTTCAATATCTGCTGCCATATACATTTCTGTTTAAGAAGAGCATATTGACCACACTGCATATATGACCTACTAGCTACAAAACGGTTTCCCAAATGTGCCATTAAAATATTAGGGACATTTTTTTTAAGAGTTCATAGGATTTCCCTCTTCAAATATCAATACACAATTTTTAAAAGCTGTCAACAGAAACAAATTGAAATGTAGATCAGAATACCTCCAATGATATCTATTTTAATAACGTCAATATTTATTAGAAAAAAAATATTTCCCTTGACAATGTTATTTTACTCCAGCAGCAACAAAAATGCTATCATATCAGAAAGATGGTAGTACTTTTTTTATACTAAAGAGTGGCTCTAGCACAATTCTTAAAAGTTTTCTAAGGAGACATTCAAGATGGCGGAGGAATAAGACATGGAGATCACCTTCCTCCCCACAACTACATCAGAAATACATCTACACGTGGAACAACTCCTACAGAACACATACTGAATGCTGGCAAAAGACCTCAGACCTCCAAAAAGGCAAGAAATTCCCCACGTACCTGGGTAGGGCAAAAGAAAAAAGAATAAACAGAGACAAAAGAATAGGGACAGGACCCGCACCAGTGGGAGGGAGCCGTGAAGGAGGAAAGGTTTCTACACACTAGAAGCCCCTTCGCGGGTGGAGACTGCGGGTGGTGGAGATGGGGGAGCTTCAGCGCTGCAGAGGAGAGCACAGCAACAGGGGTGGGGAGGACAAAGCAGAGAGATTCCCGCACAGAGGATCGGTGCCGACCGGCACTCACCAGCCCGAGAGGCTTCCCTGCTCACCTGCCGGGGTGGGCGGGGGCTGGGAGCTGAGGCTCGGGCTTCGGTTGGAGTGCTGGGAGAGGACTGGGGTTGGCAGCGTGAACACAGCCTGCAGGGGGTTAGTGCACCACAGCTAGCCAGGAGGGAGTCCGGGAAAAAGTCTGGAACTGCCTAAGAGTCAAGAGACCATTGTTTCAGGTGCGCGAGGAGAGAGGATTCAGAGCACCGCCTAAACGAGCTCCAGAGACAGGCGCGAGCCGTGGCTATCATCGCGGATCCCAGAGATGGGCATGAGATGCTAAGGCTGTTGCTGCTGCCACCAAGAAGCCTGTGTACAAGCACAGGTCACAGTCCACACCTCCCCTCCCAGGAGGCTGTGCAACCCGTCACTGCCAGGGTCCCAGGATCCAGGGACAACTTCCCCAGGAGAACCCACGGCACGCCTCAGGCTGGTGCAATGTCACACCGGCCTCTTCTGCCACTGCAGGCGCCCCCTGCACTCTGTATCCCTCCCTCCCCCTGACCTGAGTGAGCCAGAGGCCCTGAATCAGCTGCTCTTTAACCCCGTCCTGTCTGGGCAGGAACAGATGCCCTCGGGTGACCTACATGCAGAGGCGGGGCAAATCCAAAGCTGAACCCCAGGAGCTGTGTGAACAAAGAACAGAAAGGGAAATCTCTCCCAGCAACCTCAGGAGCAGGGGATGAAATCTCCACAGTCAACTTGATGTACCCTGCATCTGTGGAATACCTGAATAGAAAACAAATCATGCCAAAATTGAGGTGGTGGACTTTTGAAGCAATGATATATATATATTTCTTTCCTTTTCTCTTTTTGTGAGTGTGTATGTATATGCTTCTTTGTGTGATTTTGTCTGTATAGCTTTGCTTTTACCATTTGTCCTAGTGTTCTGTGTGTTTTGCTTTGGTTTTTTTTTTTTAGTATAGTTTTCAGCACTTGGTATCATTGGTGTGTTTGTTTTTTGGTTTGGTTGCTCTCTTCTTTCTTTCTTCTTTTTCTCTTATTTATTTTCTTTTTTTCCTTTTATTTTATTACTTTTCAATTGTTTATTTTTAATAACTATTATTTATTTTAATAACTTTATTTTATTTTATTTTTCTCTTTCTTTCTTTCTTTTATTCTACCTTTTCTTCAGAGCCGTGTGTCTGACAGGGTCTTGGTGCTCCAGCCGAGTGTCAGGCTTGTGCCTCTGAGGTGGGAGAGCACAGTTCAGGACATTGGTCCACCAGAGACCTCCCAGCTCCACATAATATCAAACAGCGAAAGCTCTCCCAGGGATCTCCATCTCAACGTTAAGACCCAGCTCCACTCAACGATCAGCAAGCTACAGTGCTGGACAACCTATGCCAAACAACTAGCAAGACAGGAACACAACCCCATCCATTAGCAGAGAGGCTGCCTAAAATCATAATAAGGTCACAGACATCCAAAAACCCACCACCGGATGTTGACCTGCCCACCAGAAACACAAGATCCAGTCTCATCCACCAAAACACAGGCGCTAGTCCCCTCCACCAGGAAGCCTACACAACCCACTGAACAAACCTTAGCCACTGGAGGCAGACACCAAAAACAACAGGAACTACAAACCTTCAGCCTGTGAAAAGGAGACCCCAAACACAGTAAGTTAAGTAACATGAGAAGACAGAGAAACACAGAAGATGAAGGAGCAAGGTAAAAACCCATCAGTCCAAAGAAATGAAGAGGAAATAGGCAGTCTACCTGAAAAAGAATTCAGAGTAATGATAGTTAAGATGATCCAAAATCTTGGAAATAGAATGGAGAAAATACAAGAAACATTTAACAAGGAACTAGAAGAACTAAAGAGCAAATAAACAATGATGAACAACAAAATAAATGAAATTAAAAATTCTCTAGAAGGAATCAATAGCAGAATAACTGAGGCAGAAAAACGGATAAGTGACCTGGAAGATAAAATAGTGGAAATAACTACCACACAGCAGAATAAAGAAAAAAGAATGAAAAGAATTGAGGACAGTCTCAGAGATCTCTGGGACAATATTAAATGCACCAACATTCAAATTATAGGGGTCCCAGAAGAATAAGAGAAAAAGAAAGGGAGTGAGAAAATATTTGAAGAGATTACAGTTGAAAACTTCCCTAATATGGGAAAGGAAATAGTCAATCAAGTCCAGGAAGTGCAGAGAGTCCAATATATCATAAATCCAAGGAGTAACATGCCAAGACACATATTAATCAAACTATCAAAAATTAAATACAAAGAAAAAATATTAAAAGCAGCAAGGGAAAAACAACAAATAACATACAAGAGAATCCCCATAAGGTTAACAGCTGATCTTTCAGCAGAAACTCTGCAAACCAGAAGGGAATGGCAGGGCATATTTAAAGTGATGAAAGGGAAAATCCTACAACCAGGATTACTCTACCCAACAAGGATCTCATTCAGATTCGAAGGAGAAATTAAAACTTTACAGACAAGCAAAAGCTAAGAGAATTCAGCACTACAAAACCAGATTTACAACAAATGCTAAAAGAAGTTCTCTAAGCAGGAAAAACAAGGGAAGGAAAAGACCTACAATAACAAACCAAAAACAATTAAGAAAATGGTAATAGGAACGTACATATTGATAACTACCTTAAATGTAAATGCTCCAAACAAAAGACATAGACTGGCTGAATGGATACAAAAGCAAGACCAATATACATGCTGTCTACAAGAGACCCACTTCAGACCTAGGGACACATACAGACTGAAAGTGAGGGGATGGAAAAAGATATTCCATGCAAATGAAAATCAAAAGAAAGCTGGAGCAGCAATTCTTGTATCAGACAGTAATATAGATCAATGGAAAAGGATAGGAAGCCCAGAGATAAACCCACGCACATATGGTCACCTTATTTTTGATAAAGGAGGCAAGAATATACAATGGAGAAAAGATAGCCTCTTCAATAAGTGGTGCTGGGAAAACTGGACAGCTACATGTAAAAGAATGAGCTTAGAACACTCCCTAACACCATATACAAAAATAAACTCAAAATGGATTAAAGACCTAAATATAAGGCCAGATGCTTTAAAACTCTTTGATGAAAACATAGGCAGAACACTCTATGACATAAATCACAGCAAGATCCTTTTTGATCCTCTAGGAGTAGAGAAGTGGAAATAAAAACAAAAATAATAATAAATAAATGGGACCTAATGAAATTTAAAAGCTTTTGCACAGCAAAGGAAACCAAAAACAAGATGAAAAGACAACCCTCAGAATGGGAAAAAATATTTGCAAATGAAGCAACTGACAAAGGATTAATCTCCAAAATTTGCAAGCAGCTCATGCAACTCAGTATCAAAAAAAACAAGCAACTCAATCCAAGAATGGGCAGAAGACATAAATAGACATTTTTCCAAAGAAGATACACAGATTGCTAACAAACACATGAATGAATGCTCAACATCACTAATCATTAGAGAAATGCAAGTCAAAACTACAGTAAGTTATCACCTTAAACCAGTCAGAATGGCCAACATCAAAAAAGCTACAAACAATAAATCCTGGAGCGGGTGTGGGGAAAAGGGAACCCTCTTGCACTGTTGGTGGGAATGTAAACTGATACAGCCACTATGGAGGTATCTTAAAAAACTAAAAATAGAACTACCATATGACCCAGCAATCCTACGACTGGGCATATATCCTGAGAAAACCATAATTCAAAAAGAGTCATGTGCCAAAATGTTCATTGCAGCTCTATTTACAATAGCCTGGAGATGGAAACAACCTAAGTTTCCATCATCCGATGAATGGATAAAGAAGATGTGGCACATATATACAATGGAATATTACTCAGCCATAAAAAGAAATGATATTGAGCTATTTATAATGAGGTGGATAGACCTAGAGTCTGTCATACAGAGTGAAGTAAGTCAGAAAGAGAAAAACAAATACTATATGCTAACACATATATATGAAATCTCAAAGAAAATAAAATGGTCCTGATGTACCTAGGGGCAGGACAGGAATAAAGACACAGACATAGAGAATGGACTTGAGGACACGGGGAGGGGGGAGAGTAAGCTGGGACAAAGTCAGAGAGTGGTATGGACATATATACACTACCAAATGTAAAATAGATAGCTAGTGGGAAGCAGCTGCATAGCACAGGGAGATAAGCTCGGTGCTTTGTGACCACCTAGAGGGCTGGGATATGGAGGGTGGGACGGAGATGCAAGAGGGAGGGGATATGGTGATACATGTATACGTATAGCTGATTCACTTTGTTATAAAGCAGAAACTAACACACCATTGTAAAGCAATTATACTCCAATAAAGATGTTAAAAAATTTTTTTCTAGTGTTGCCAAGCTCAGATTTTATATAATTCACTTGTGTCCTGATTAAGATACATATGAAGGAATAGAGGGCAAGGTAAGACTTTGGAATACATACTCAGTGAGGCATTTATCTGAAAATAAAAACTATTGTTAGAAAGATAAAGAGTGACCTTCTCTGTGAAAATAAACAAACAAAAAATTGCTGCTAACTTGGTTCTTTTGTTATTATGTGCCAAGCACTGCATATAATAAAATTGTTATATGAAAAATTTGGAAGCCAAGTATAACTAACTTCTAGAGGTGAGTTCCATTTGCTTCTGTCATGCACCTCTTAGGGACACTAGCATTGTGAGGCTACCTAACCCCAATTTAAGGGACTGAGATTTGAGTTTGGGAGAGAACTGGTTCATCCTTATTTCTGGGGTGCAGTGTTTCAGGGCCACCACCTAAAGTGCAGGCTGTTTAGGAGGACTCCAATGTAGATGGGTTTGAATTTCAACTTAGAGCTTTCTCATCTTTCAAGACTGTCACATATGCTGCTCATACACATAGGGTCTCAGCTACCTATTTCAGAATTGAAAATCAATTCTCTTTCGGTTTCCATTTGCCAGATGTTGGCCTGGAGATGCTTCATAGCCTTGGTTCCAATGCTGTTTATACTTTACCTCTGGTGCTGAGCAAAGTGTTGTTCTAAAATGTCTAGTTCATTTTACTGGGGAAGGATGGTCCACATTTTTTGGTAGTCAATAATTTTAAGTAATTTTCTGTTTCCTAAGTAGAATACATTTTTCTTGGAATTTTAAAGCTTGTGAATAAGGGTCAGGCAAGTCACAGCTACCCGCGTCACATTGTCAAAGAAAACTAAACTACTGGTGAAATTTTTATTCATTATACTTGGACAGCAAACATTCTGATAATAATGACAAAAATTGAGTGATATTAAACTATGAGGAGAAATAACCAGCAGTCCAGATTGTTTCATGACAAAAAAAAATAGCCATTGGGAGAAAATATTTATTAATTCATATATTTGTTCATTTACTCAGCAGCTTTTTTTGAGGGACTCACCTCTGCTGTGTTAGGTATTGAGATGGGCATTGGGATTCAGCAGATAACAAGGGTAATATGGACCCTTGCTTCCTAGGTGACTTAAAATCCCAGCATGTAGAGAAATGTGTATTTCATTTTCATGAGTAGTAAAGAGGCAGCAGTGATGAAGCTTCAAATTTTAAATTTAAATAGGCCTTAGAGATCATCTAGTCAAATTTCCTCATTTAATGAACAGGAAAAAGGGAACGAGCTCCATTCATTTTCCCAAGGTCTCATAGGTTGTTAGTGAATGAACATAGAGCACATTTCTTTCTTCCAACTCTCAAAAGGGTTGTTTTTGTTATATCACTGTGGCCTCTTTAATCAACTGAGTACATTGGACCCCTTTTATGAATACATTTTAGACATTGAAAATAGTGACGTGGCCTCTGAATTCATAGATCTAATGACTTGAAATGCCATTTTTGTTCATGTAACTTCAAAAACTAACAATACTTTAAAAAAATTTAGACTAGGTTGGTCCACTATGTTCAGCATAGTGTACCTATACACAAAGTTGAAAACAATTTTATCAGACATGAATGAGCACCTGAATCGTAATATATATTAAATATTACCTTTTAATCTACAACAGTTTTTTCTGAAAGTTATTTTCTGGACCACTCGGTTCTGCTAGCACTTTCCCATTTTTCTCACTGCTTTAGTTATTAAAATAAAATGTTAGTTTTATATTTATTTCCATAATGAATTAGCAATTTATGATATTAAAAGAAAATTAAATAATTACTATAAACAGCATAAAATTAAGAAGTAATACATGTGTGTAATATTAGTTGTAAATCTATGATACTTTTCTCAACATTTGTTTACAGAATCACAAAGTTCTATTAATACCTTCCGAGCTAAATTCTTATTGTTTTTACTTTTCTAAAAAGTAAACATTAAAACATTTTTATGATCATTTTACAGTATATAAATGAAACAAAATAGAAGTACCTTATCTATATTATCAAAAGCCATTGTTTATTCTAATAATATTTGCAAAAGTTGAATATGTCAAACTGAATGCTGAACCAGTTTTCCAATCCTTGTTTGCTGTGAAGAAAGTCCCAGTATTTTTACAGAAATTAACAAGTCATAAATCAGAGAAGAAAAATACATAAAGTCTTACATTGAAGAGAAATGTTAAATTGTTGGAACAGTAATAGCTCTAGCTATTCAGCAGTAGAATTATCTTCCTAGTACATATTTAAGTGAGGAGTTCTAATGATGTGTGCATTTTGTTTCGTGGAAACGTTCGCACTTTGCTAAAACACAGAAAATATAATGGCCCATCCTCATTTCTATCAAGAGAATGTAAAGTTGCAATATTTGGCCTGCATTCATATTCCAAACAGCATAGTTTAAAAGGTAAGTGCCCAAAGTTAACTGGAAGAATTGAAAAAAAAGTCTAAATTTAACTAGCTTTTGTACCACGGTGATAGCTGCTAAGGACATTTTAAATAGTGAGAGAGGTAAATGTTCTTTGTACTGCAATCCTTAGTGAAATCTGAAGAAGTGGACTTACAATAATAATTACAATAATAAAATGAAGTGGAGTTACAATAATAATTACAATAATAGAATGAAAGCAAGGGCTGTGCTTTCCAGAATAAAATATACAGGCAGAGCAAAATGTAATAAATAGAAACTAGGATTTTAGCTCAAAATATAAAATTTATGTGAGCAGAGATAACAAATTATTTATACTTTGGCTTTGTATACATCAATAAATAATCCATTCTTTGGTCATATCCTCATGACCACTTATTTTGGAAAAAAATGGGTCTTTTCTGGTGATTTAATTATTGAAACAATAAAGGAAAATATTACAATGTCATCATGTTTGACAAAAAAATTTGAACAATGCATTATTGAGAATTCTCATTTTCTATATCTCTCACTAGCCACTTGAGACTTCTCTCATCTTCATCTCTTTCTGTTTGTTCTCTTTTGGCAGATCCAGGAAACTCTGAACAATTTTTAGAGAAACTTTTTTTCTGTGCACACATCAAAGTGGCAACTTTTTAATGATCCGTAAGTTAGAGAAAGCCAGATAGTTTCTTTGGCCTTTGTGAAACTATTAAAAGAAAGCAGGGGATATTTTATTTCTTTTCTTAATTGCCTTCCCAAGTTCCCAAGGTAAGCAAAAGAAATTATATATCAAAAAAAAAAAAAAAAAAGAGAGAGAATTGTCAAAAGCTGTTTGCTGTGGTAGAGATGTTTTTCACTTTCTAAAATGTATTTATAAAAGTATTATACCACATATGGCTTCACGTAACAAGGAATAGAGCAATGAAAAAAAATTAAATACATTAATTTAAGTGAAAGATAGTATGGTAGAGCAGGAAAAGCATGAGAATTTTCTTGAAGGAGTGATTCTTAGCTTTTGAGGTGTTTGGTTTTCTTCTTTTCAAAGGAAGCATTGTAAAGTCAGTTAAGCTAGTTTATGTAAAGCTTCTGCTAGTTTCCTTTGTGGATTTTTCGACAAAGTCACACCATTTTGACTGATTTACTTCCTTAACTATCTACTAATTTCTTGCCACTAAAAAGAATGTGTGGGTATGTGTTTTAAGCAGAGCAAAGAATAATCGAGATAAGATAACATATTTTCCATTTCAGGAAAAGGGATGATGTATTTTCTATTAAAATTTTATCCTAGGCCTTAACTTTTTTCTAGCTGTGAAGAGGTAGAAGGATGCAGAATAAAGAGAATTGGTGGAGTTTTGAGCTTAAAATTTGGATGTAGCACTTACTATGTAGGTGATCCAGGACAATTAGATTCTCTAAAACTTACCTTTCTCACCTCTATGTAAGTATGAAAAGCCATGAGAATTATGGAGTCCAGTCCCTGGTGCATAGATACATGCTTCCAATTGAGGGTAGCAACAATTACTGACAAAATAGATTGCTAATAAGTATATTATTAATATTTTTTGACCTTTGGTGCTACATAACAAACCACAAAACCTAAGGGATCAAAACAACCATGAGCCTAGGGTTCTGCTGACCTGGGTCAGCCTTGTTGGTCTTGCTCATTGTCTACAACCATGTGGTAAGTTACTTGGGGACCAACCAGTTAGAAGGGTGTCATCTGGGAAAACTTAATTTTTGCTCCACAGGATTTTTTATCAGCAAGCTAGTCCAGTCTTGCTATCATGGTGGAGGGTAGAATTCTAAGCAACTGAGGTGATGTGCAAAGGACTTTGTGGTCCTAGGCAATGGATCATCACAAAGTTACTTTCATCTCCTTCTCTTGGCCAAAAGAAGACAAAGGCCAGCCAGAGCTTAAACGGTGGGGGCAAATGGATCACTTATTGTTGTGAGAATGGGCAAAATCATAATGAAATGACAAAAAGGTGCCAGGAAAATTTTCACTTGGGTCCTTAATGCATTTAGTCTTCTACTGTTTGAATGCTAAATTAAGTTAAAATCTACCAGTGTTTTATCTGAAGGCAGACACTTTTCAATAAAGATACTGAGAATGAACTAGATTCCATATCAAAAATATTCCATATCACAAGGAATTATTAAAAAATAGATGAAAAAGAAAATAAAATAATGGAAATGAAGCTCTTTGTGGGACAAAATACATTTTCGTAGATACTTTTTTTTTTTTTTTTCTGCTGTACGTGGGCCTCTCACGGTTGTGGACTCTCCCGTTGCGGAGCACAGGCTCCGGACACGCACGCTCAGTGGCCATGGCTCACGGGCCCAGCCGCTCCGCGGCATGTGGGATCTTCCCGGGCCGGGGCACGAACCCGTGTTCCCTGCACCCTGCATCGGCAGGCGGACTCTCAATCATTGCGCCACCACGGAAGCCCAGTAGATACTTTTAAATATTTAAATCATAATTTGATAAACATTTTAGGTAGTATCAATGGCGTCAAGAGAAAAGCAAATTGAAATTAAAACTACTCAGTAGTTTCTTTCAATAATTTGTTCTTCTAGCTCAAGACTAAATATGCAGGGGTGGCTATGATTTAGCTTTCTTAAAATTATGTATCACCCAGTTTTTCTTGTTCTACCATAGTTATTGGGTTCTATTTTTCTAATATGTATCAGCTTAACATTTAAGAAACAGAGATCATTATAAATATTTCTCAACTATAAGACCAGTACACTATTTTTGAACAGAATACAGAAACGTTTTATGTATATATATATATATATATATATATATATATATATATATATATATATTTAGAATTGGCCTAATGAGAAGCCACATGAATGACCACATGAGAAGCTGATGATGTAGAGGCACTAAATAGGACTGACTGAAGATGGCTGGTTGAGAAGTCTATTAGTAGTTGTTAGACTAATCTTACTGTAGGTCTGCACTCAAAGTTCTGGTGATTGGTCTGCTGTCATTGTTGGTCAACAGGGGGTAGAGTCAGGAATAAGAGATGGGCATGGTGTGGCGGAGAGAAAGAACAAGGTGGAACCTGCTGGCAACACAGGGATCTGCCCCCACACAACCACACAGCAATGGCATTTGGATAGAGTCCATGACTGTTTCACATCCTCATTCTAAACCTCATGCAAATCCTCTTTTAACCAATTCCAACCTGGAATCTTACAGATGATGGGATTCTGGGAAACATACTTCCAAATCAACTAAGTCCATTTGTCAACGTTACCTCTGTTCCTAATTCGCTTAATTGTTTTTCCTTTTTACATTTTAAAAATAAATAAGTAAATAAAACATTAAAATTGATTTGTTTTGGCATACAGTTCTATGAATTTTACCACAAGTATAGATTTGTGTAACTACCACCAAAGAGGAAAGAGGATATTTTCATCACTCCAGAAAACTTCTTCACAGATACATAATCCCCTAGCCACATACTTGCCCAAACATGAACCTCTGACAAAAACTAAAACCACACTGAGACTGGATTCTTTCCCTCAGCATAATGCCTTTGAGATCCATCCAACTTATATGGGACTATCAATATTTGCTTCATTTTATTGCTGATTCATATTCCATTGTGTATCCATGTACTAGTCAAAGCATATTTTGGTTGTTCCAAATATGGGCTATTATGAATAGACCCACTGTATACATTTGTGTATAGGTTTTTGTTTGAATATAACTTCTTTTCTAGGGTAAATACCTAGAAGTAGATCATTGTACCATATGATAGGTGTATACAGAACACTGGAAGAAATTGCTAGTGTTTTTCTAAAGGGTTGTACCATTTTGCATTCCTAGCAGCATTGTGTGAGGGCTTCAGCTGCCCTGCAGTTTCACCAGCTTTGGATTACTGGAATTTTTATTTTAGCTACTCTAATAAGTATACAGTGACATCCCATTAAAGTTGTAATTTGCAGTTCCCTAATGATGTTGCTGTTCTTTTCATGTGCCTATTTATTATCTGTATATCCTACTAAAGTTATTCTTCAACTCTTTTGTCCATCTTTGGATTGGATTGTTTCCTTTTACTTGAATTTTGAACATTATTTATACATTCTGCATATAAGTCCTTTGTAGGTAAATGCTTTGCAAACATTTATCCAAGTCCAAGATTTATTTGTCTTTACATTCTATTAACAGTGTCTTTTGAAATGAAATTTAAAAATTCAATGAAATCCAGTAGATCTTTTTTTATATTTTTTATTTTTATGGATTGTGCTCTTAGTGTTAGGTCTAAAAACTTTGTCTAAGCACAGGTCAGGAAGATTATCTCCTCTATTTTATTTTCCTCTAAAATTTTTATAATTTTAGATTTTACATTTGGATCTATGACCTAATTTTTATATATTTATATAAACATATATATATCTCAATATATTTGACAACACATTTCCTCAGCTTTTGTTTATCTGAGAAAGTTCTTATTTCTTATTTCTTTTCCTGAAGAATATTTTCTGTGGAAGATTTCAGGGCAGTATCTTCTTTCTTGTATGGTTTCTAATGAGAAGTCTGTTGTAATTCTTGTTCTTATTTATCTGTTAAGCGTCCTCTTCCCTCCCATCTCTGGCTGCCTTCAAGGTTTTCTGCATGTAAATTTGTCTTCAGTACTTTAACTATAATATACCTGGAGGTAGTTTTTTGTTTATTTGTTTTGTTTTATTCTGTTTTGTATGATCTGTGCTGTTTGGATCTGTGGTTTGTTGTCTGTAAAAATTTTTGCAAAGATTTTGGTAATTTTTTTTTAAATAGTTTTCCTTATAGAATCTCTCTTTCTTCTCCTTTTGGCATTGCAAAGATGTTAATGTTCCATTTTATTTTATCCTACATTTCTTGGCTGTCTTATTTTGTGTTTTTGACTTTTTTTTCTCTTTACATTTCAATGTGAGTAACTTTGACCAATCTTCAAGTTCACTGCATCAAACATCTGCATGAGCTTGTTGAAAGTATTATAAATTTTTGCCACTCTGTTTTAATTTCTACCATTTCCTTTTGGTTATTTTCTATGGTTTCTGTCGTCTAATGATAATACTCATATAGTCCTGCAAGTTGTCTGCCTTTAACTATTTTAAATTCCCTGTCAGATAGATAGTTTTTAGTGCTCACGTCATATCTGAATATGGCTCTGATCATTATTTTGTCTTCTTATATTGTACATTTCTTGCCTTTTAGCATGTTTGCAGTTTTTCTTTTTTGAAAACTGAATATGTTGCTCAGAGGTGTAGATACCTTAGTATATAGGCTTTACTGTGGGAGTTTTTGTTAATCTACCTAGTGCTTGAGCTGAGTTTGTTGTTGGTATGGAAACCACAGCTTTCAAACTTCTCTAGTTAATCTTGTTTCTAGACGCCCTTCCAGTTTTGGGGCTTCCCTTTTCTCCATGAAAGTCTACTTTTTGCAGGTCTCCTGGCTATAATCTACTGTTATTAGTGGACATTTATAAACATGGTTATAGGATGTAGGAAGGGCATTCTTTAATCTCCTGCTTAAGTCTTAGTCTTCAGAATACACAGTGGAGCTGTATCATGAGGGTCTGACCCTCACAAGTGCTCCTGCTTGCCTTCAGGGCTAAGACTTTCCACTGGCACCCTAATCCCATTCTGGGTTGCAGCAGCAATAACTATTCCTCCAGTATTCCCAGTGCCTGTCCTTTAGGTCCTCTTTTCTGTAGATTATGGCTTTTTTGCAACCTTCAGTAAGACTGGAGGCTGGGGCTGTACTGAGTTCACGTCCCCTAATTGCAATGCAGTTTCACCATTATATTTGTTGATTTTCTTTCCCTTGCAGGTTGGACCTTTTGTTTCATAAGGGAAAGGTTTCTATGTATTCATTCATCCTCTACATGGCCTATGGGCACTTCCTGCACCATGGACAGTGGGCACTTTCTGTAGGGCCAAGTTTTGAGAGGTTTCTGGGGTTCCTGTAGGAAAGATCTGCAAAAATGTCCCTATGTCCCAATTGCTTCTCATTCTCTTGCTGGCCCATATTCAGCCTCCAGCAATTTGTCAGAATTTCCAATTTAATCCTCTTATTGGCTTATGTGGAGTCCTGTGGCTTCTGCCCAGGAAATAAATTCTTGGATCCTGTATCTCCCTGCAGGTGCCTGAATGATGGTGATTGGTCCCAAGACCTCAGGGTTTATGAAAAGTCATTAATTTTTGGTTTGTTCATGTTTTTACTATTGTTTTGGTGGAATGATGGCTTTCTATCTCTTTACTTATTTAAACTGTAACTGGAAGTTGGAAAGATTTTTATTTTTTAATTTATAATCTCACTTGCTAGGTAAGTTCTTTGATATGTTATTTACTATAATTCATAAAACAGACAAGATCTATGCCTTCATGCAGCATAGGGAAAGAAAAAAACAGATTGAAGAAATTAATAGATCCTTGCTTACAAACATATAACATGGTACATATATTAAAGATACATCAGTTCCTTTTGTGCATTTCAAATGTTGGAATATTTTGGAGTCCTGTAAATTTTTGAATAACAGAAAATAGATGTGAATTTTTGCAGCACTGATCTCTTAAATACAAAGTTCTAAAAAAAAAGTATAGCTGAGATAAGAATTCTTCAGGAAAATATTAGATTGTTGATACCAACATAGGCAGACAATTTTTTAGCAGTAGCCAGCATTTTTGTAACACCCTATCATCAAAGAAAATAATTGCACTAAATAAGGGACATCCCTGGTGGCGCAGTTGTTGAGACGGGGATGCAGGGGACACGGGTTCGTGCCCCAATGTAGGGGACATGGGTTCGTGCCCCGGTCCAGGAAGATCCCACATGCCGTGGAGCGGCTGGACCCATGAGCCATGGCCACTGAACCTGTGCATCCGGAGCCTGTTGCTCTGCAACGGGGGAGGCCACAGCAGTGAGAGGCCTGCATACTGCAAAAAAAAAAAAAATTCACTAAACAACATTTTCTTTACAAGTTTGGGCAACTTTTCAAAACCCATTGATGACTCAGAGACTAGCAGCTCACTAATTTTCACTGTTCTATTTTGGTATATTTTGGTTATCATTTAATTCTTAATAATTCCAGAAACTACTATCTTTTCTTTACATAGATTAAAATTTACCAAGGGAAAGGATTTCCTAAGTGGTTTTGTTTTTTCCCAACAATATCTTTTACAGAGATTTATAAGTTCAAATGGTGAGTTCTTAGCAATCTGAGTCACATTATGTGCCATAGATTTCTGCTGCCATAACTTTATTAACATAATTTAGTACTGTCAATAATCTACTCCTGCCAGAGGACAGGAATTGCTTTACCAAAAGAACACATCACATGCACTCACAAATGAATCTTATTGAAGAAGAAAACATAATACTTTTCCATGAGGAAAAAACAATACTTAATTTCCTTAACGTCAAGTAGAATAAAACACTGCTGAAAAACTAACTCTACTGTAAAATGCATGATAATTCTTTGCCTTGGGTGATATTATGGGCTGAATTGTGCTCCCCCATCTCATTCATATGTTGAAGTATTAATCCCTAGTACCTCATAATATGACTGTATTTGGAGTTCTGGCCTTTAAAATGGTAATTAAAGTTACATAAGATCATTAGGGTGGGTCCCAATCCAATGTGATTTGCCTTCTTATAAAAAGAGATTAGAGGGGCTTCCCTGGTGGCACAGTGGTTGAGAGTCCGCCTGCCGATGCAGGGGATACGGGTTCGTGCCCCGGTCTGGGAAGATCCCACATGCCGTGGAGCAGCTGGGCCCGTGAGCCATGGCCGCTGAGCCTGCGCATCCGGAGCCTGTGCTCCGCAGCAGCGGGAGAGGCCACAACAGTGAGAGGCCTGCATACCACAAAAAAAACAAAAACAAACAAACAAAAAAAGAGATTAGGACACAAACACATACAGTGGAAAGACCATGTGAAGACAGAGAAAAGATGGCCATCTACAAGCCATGTAGAGCGGTCCCAAAATAAACCCAACCCCACCTATGTCTTTATCTTGGATTTTTAGCCTCCCAGAACTGTGAGAAAATAAATTTCTGTTATTTAAGCCACCAAGTCTATAGTACTCTGTATGACAGCCTTAGTAAACTAACACAGATGATTGCAGATAACTAGTTTTGAAATTATAATACAGAATATGAATGAGGTCCATCTAAATCCCACTGGAAACAATCATCAGTCCCATTAATTTTATGAAGATAATTAAGAACAAATCAAAGAATAGGAATAATAAGATATCCTTACAAATACAGAAATAGGAAATCTGAATGGAACTAAGGAAATCATAGCCTGTTGATGTGTGAAGTTCAAAAGCTATCTTCTTTTTCTTTCACTTTCAAAATTTGTGTATTCTTGGTGTTGACATTAGGGTACTAAATCAGTTTGATTGATTATTCCTTATGAGGGAGACTATAGTCTATTTAGAAAAGCAGTGGAGATAAGTGTGTGGACAAGATTTCACAATTCTCCTTTGTGTTGACATGTTTAGATGTTGCTACCAAATGATGTTATACTATTTCACTGGAATCTAGATATGGTCCCCAGTTTCCTTCTGAACATAGCATTCCATGCTGCCAATAGCTATTGGTAAGATTCACTTAATTCAGTCGCTAAGGAGATGATTATTTGAAGAATACCATGTGGCAGGCAATGCTATAGGCACCAAGGGAAGTAGCAGGTGGAAAGGAGTCAAGTAGGTGGCCTGCAAAATCCATTCATTTATCTTTGCCATGCGGATGCTCAGAGAGAAGGCAGCTGGCAGCTTAATGTCATTATAAACACACTGGTAACTGATCTTATGGTTAATAGACTAACAGTATTTGCTAGGAGGAGTATCTTTATGTAAAAATATTTCTAATGAGTTGTTTCTGGTTTAGCATTGTTACAGCAAACCAACATAGGACCTATGGGGCATAGATCCCTGAGAAATTTCCTGGAAGTTCTAACCAAGCATAAAGTGGAGATTTTTTAACCTAAAATGCTGTGTGATGTGTCCCAGGTCATGCCCTGGGACAGAGAGCACATGTCCAACAGAAAAATCCTGGAGAACCACATTTGTGTCCCTGATATCTAAACTTTGCCTGCATTTCTTGATTCTGTATCTTTGAAATGATGAATATTCCTTGAGACTGGTACAGCTTCCAATGTGTGAGTCCGATTTGATAGACCTATGCATTGTGTTAGCTCAATGATGTACAAAACAATAACACTTACACTGATGGATCATGTACTTTGGTGGATGAAGATGAAACAAATCGGTCATCTGAGTAACAATGTGGGGCTAGTGAACAGGTGACCTTCACGGCCATGCACATGAAATATGTAACAATTAGAGTTATTTCTTATGTATAAATCTGCAAATCTGAATGCAGTCTTTTTGAGCTACCATTATAATTACAGTTCCTCAATTTTTCATCCGAAGACCTTGGGGCGAGGCATGGCTTGGAACTCAGACATTTTTCAGATTTTTAGAAAGTAGTTTTGAAGGTAATATCTTCATGCTCAAAAAATTTAATATTTATTAAATAAAATGTATGAATACACATGAAAACTATCACAATACAGATTATAATATGTTGCTTCTCATCAGTACAGAGTATGCCACCAAATGAGCTAAAGAACAACTCAGTTTTCAAAGGATTTGGGCTTATACCATTATAGGTAAGGATTTGTACAACTGCATTATTCTTATTATTAGCTCTCTATATTTTAAAATGAATAATTTTTCAAAGAATTTTTTATTTTTTGTTTTAAATTAAACTGATTGTTTTCCCTGCCTGATATGGATCTGTCATCTAGGGATTTCTTGTATTATCTTCTGCATTTAGTTAAGTGCATTGATTCATTGAGTCCATGGCTTCTTCTATTTTTTTTTTCAAATTTGCTCTAACAAATTTATCTTCAAAATAGATATGTGGGAATATATTTAGATGCTCTGGTAAAATAAAAAAAATGTTTAAGTTTTATAGACCTAAATCATAATTTGGGTAAAAAAATTCTAGCATCAAAATAATTTTTCCTCAGAATTTTGAAGATATTTTTCAATTGAACTTTGAACCTAGTGTTACTGATGGGTTCAGTGCTGACAATCGAGATTTTATTTCATTGCCAATAACCTAATTCTTCTTTTGGAAGCCCTTAGTATCTTCTCCTTAACTTTTATTTTTTTGAAATTTCAACATGACGTTTCAAGGTGATAGCCCTTTTTTAATTTATCTTGTTTGTTACCTGGCAGGGCACTTAACTATAAATACTTTTACCTAGATATAAGATTTGGGAAATTTTTTTATTACTCCTTTTGTTACCAAACCCAACTTGGGTCTGGTTGCTGTGCATGGTAATGCCAATCTACTGACACTGGATAGTGGTGAAGAAAAGTGCAATGTTTATTGCAGACACCAAGCAAGGAGTCCAGGTAGCTTGTATTTAAAAGACCCGAACTCCCCATAGGCTTTCAGGGAAACGTTTTTAAAGACAGTGTGAGGGAGGGGGGCTGTGTGATCAGCTAGTGGACATTCTTCTGATTGGTTGGTGATGAGGTAATTGGGAGTCAACATGATCAACCTTCTGGCTCCAACTACTCTGGGGTCTACATGCCTGTGGGCAGCATACAGTTAACTTCTTTCACCTGGTGGGGGTTTCAGTATCTGCAAAACAGCTCAAAGGACACGGCTTAGAATATTATCTGTAGCCCTTGGGGAGGAACTAAAGATCACTAACTTTGTTTAATGGCTAAACTATTTTAATTTTGTCTTATTTGACTATTTTCCATTTTTTCTGCATTTTCTCTCTCCTCTGATTAAATTTATTCTTTGGAACTCAGGGAAGACCTAGGAGGATAGAGTTTTTATACAGACAAGAGGCAGAAAGAGGACATTGGGGAGTGTCTCTTCCAGGAAGTCTCCATAGAATCCTGCTTGGTTACACTTTGATGTCATTCTTCATCTATGTTTTCTGTTCCCTCTTTTTAATAAAGAGATTTTTGTCATCCTAGTTTAATCTTATGTATTTCTTAAAGTTTCACACATCATTTTCATTTTTGTCTTTTTGGGAAATTATTTTATGGGAAATTATTTAATTCTAACATTTTTTGTTTAACTGCAGGTTTGCAGGTTTTTAAAAAACTTGGCTTTATTTTCAAATGACTTCTTTATATAACCCTATTATTTTAAAAAAATTGAGTGCTTCTTAAGAGTCAAGTATTATTTTGAGATATAAGTGACATATAACATTGTGTAAGTTTAATGTGTACAACCTGTTGATTTGATACATTTATACATTGCAGTATGATTACTGCCATAGCATTAGTTAACAATCTATCACATCACATAATTACCATTTCTTTTTTGTGGCCAGAACATTTAAGATCTAGGCTCTAAGCAAATTTGAAGTATATGAGACAGTATTATTAAACACAATGTTGTTTAATAGATCTCCAGAACCTATCTTCTATCTTCAAGTTTATACCCTTTGACTGACATCTCTCCAATTCTTTCATCCTCTGCCCTTGGTAACTACCATTCTATTCTCGGTTTCTACAAGTCTGGCTATTTTAGATTTCTCGTATAAGTGATATCATACAGTAATTTTCTTTCTCTGTTTGACTTATCTCACTTAGTATAATGCTCTCCAAGTCCACTCATGTTGATGCAAATGGCAGGATTTGCTTCTTTCTCGTGGCTGAATAATATTCCTTTGTGTGTCTGTATATCCTTTGTTTGTGTATGTATATCTATATCTCACATCTTCTTTATCCATTCATTTCTTGACAGAAACTTCAGTTGTTTCCATACCTTGACCATTGTGAATAATGCTACAATAAACATGAGAGTGCAGATATCTTTTTGATACCATTTTTATTTTCTTAGAATATATACCCAGAAATGAGATTGCTGGATCATACAGTAGTTCTATTTTTAATTCTTTGAGGAACTTCTAAACTGTTTTCCATAGTTGCTGTACCAATTTACATTCCCACCAGCAGTGCTCAAGTGTTCCCTTTCTCCATATCTTTGCCAATACTTGTTATCATTGTCTTTCTCATAACAGCCATTCTAACAAGTATGAGGCAGTATCTCATTGTGGTTTTGACTTGCATTTCCCCAGTGATTAGCTATATTGAGCATTCTTCCATGTACCTATTGGCTATTTGGATGTCTTCTTCAGAAAAACATCTATTCAGTTCCTCTGCCCATTTTTTTAATCAATTTTTTTCTTGCTATTGAATTATATGAGTTTATATATTTTGTATATCAACCCTTTATCAGGTATATGGTTTGCAAGTATTGTCCCATTCCATATGTTGCCTTTTCATTTTGTTGACTGTTTTGTTGTGCATAAGCTTTAATCTATTATTTTTTGAGGATAAAATATCTTCTCATATATCTCTTAGAATATAAATTAAACTACAGAAGGTCCCTGACTTCCAATAGTTTAACTTAAGGTTTTTGACTTTACGATGGTGCAAAAGCAATACACATTCAATAGAAACCATACTGAGAATTTTGAATTTTGATTGTCTCCTGGGTTAGTGATGTGTGTCTCAGTTCTCTCTGGTAAAGCTGGACAGCAACAGTGACCTGCAGCTCCCGATCAGCCACACCATTCCGAGGTGATACACTTACAACCATTCTGCCCCTTTACAACTATTCTGTTTTCATTTAGTACAGTATTCAATAAATTATATGAGATAATAAACACTTTATTATAAAATAGGCTTTGTGTTAGATGATGTTGCCCAACTGTAAGTGTTCTGAGCACCCTTAAGGTAGGCTAGGCTAAGCTATGATATTTAGTAGGTTAGGTGTGTTAAATGCATTTTGATATAAAATATTTTTAATTTACAATGGGTTTATTGGGATGTAACCCTATTGTAAGTTGAAGACCAGTAATTTGAAAGTTTGCTCCTGTTTCCTGAATTATTACTGTTTTCTTCAGCATTATGTTGTTTATTAATCTTGGGTTTTTTCCTTCCATGCAGTGCATATTATTACAATGTTTTATGGATTTGCTTCTTGTTTACGGCTGGTAAAGCCAGTATCTGCTCCCTGTCAACTCTTGCAATACTCAGGTTCTCATGCACAACATTCGGTTTGTTATATCCTGTCAAGATTCTTCAACTGATGGCTGATCACCCTTTATAAATGAGTACAAATAAAAGACTCACTACAGTACAAACAAGGGAAAAAGCCACGTCCCCTATGCTGCAGTGTCTCCTGGAGCCACAATTGCAAATCATGACCTTCTTCTTCTACAGTCCATCTTACATCCCCCAACCCAAGGCCAGCACTTCCACTGGCCCATGGCTCTGCTCAGTGGGATAACCCCAATCTCCATGTGAATCCTCTTTACATTGCCCTTGTCAGGCTGAAGTTTTCAATTGTAGTAATTAAATAATTGTAAAATCCCCCCATTTACAATTATTACCAGAAATGCAATATCCAGGAAATCCTTGAGTTCTAGACACACTCCTCCTTGGTCTCTTTATCAGTAGCACTTCTGTTACCTTACGATAATCATGCTCTGATATCTCTGCAAGGATAATTAATTCTCTATGTGCTTGGCTTACAAACATGAGGAACTAAAAATGACCAGGCAGTAATTGTAGCTTTACAATGAAAAGAACCACCGTTGAATTTCCTCATACAAGCATCCCTCGCTTAGGGACAGAAGTTGCTAGCAGGCCAAAATTGCAGGCACTGGAAGCACAAATTCTCCTAGTGCATTACTAGAATTAATGATGAGAGAAACCATTCTTACTTTCACACCTTGGTCTCCAAGCTTATATAGTCTGTCTATTGCACCATAGCATTACACAGTTGCTAGTGGAAAAATATATACAATTACTTAAAAGACAGTCTTATAATCCAATAGAATATTCCCCGAAGCTGATTCCTTAACTAAACTTTTAAAAGACTCTTTCAATGCTTTGTAAGAATAGCAACTTCTGAATAATGTAAAGAATTGCAATTTTTCAGTGAATGTGACTCATAAGACTTCAGCTCTCTGATCTTCATCATTTTGGGTAATATGGGTCAATCAACATCCTTGTTGTCTGCCCATCTATCTCATTCTTAGGAATATCATGGTCTGTCATATTTCAGAGCAATCACTTGAGAATAGGACTTTTTGTGGTCTTCAAAGAAGCAGGGGCCTGATATCTACCAGCAAAATGGATGGGACATTTCAAAAGTTAGGGGCTCTGGGGTTTCAAGCATATCCAGGGATTTAGGTCCTACTAATTCCTCATCAAAACCAGCATTTTAGTGAAGGAGAGTATTATTTTTCTACTGCTGCAAACAAGATACCACAAATTTATGAACTGAAAACAACACCCATTTATTAACTCTATAGGTCAGAAATCTGGGCAGGTCTAACTGCATTCTCTGCTCAGGTTTTCACAATATTAAAATCAAGGTGTCAACTAGGCTGTGCTATCATCTGAAGATAACTTTCCTCTTTCAGGCACATGTGGTTGTGACAGAATTCAGTTCCTTGACATTGTGGCTTGAGGTATTGATTCCTTGCTGAATGGCAGCTGGTAGCAGAGCTCAGCTCAAAGAGGCCTGTCACATTTCTTGAAGAATGTGGACTTTTCATCTTCAAGGACAGCAATGGCTAACCTCCTTTGTGTTGAATACTTCTCTTGCTTTAAATGTCTTTTACTGGGAAGAATTGTCTCATTGAGGGGTCACCTGATTAGGCCAGGCTTACTAAGAATAATCTCTTTTTTTAAGCTCAACTTGCTTAGAACATTAAAAACATTTGCAAGATGTTTTATAGCAGTACCTAAGTTAGTGTTTGATTGAATACCTGGAAGAATGTGTATGCCTACCAGGAATGGAAATCTTGGGTGTCATCTCAAAATTCTGTCTACCACAAAGAGACTTGCCAGAGGTGTGAATTCAACTTTCTTTGTAATTTATTTTCCTCAAAATGCAATCTTGAAATTGATTTCCACCATAGTCACTCTCCTAGATATAAGAAATGGGGTTCTTTCAATACTGTTCATAATAACTATACTGGGTTGAATAGTGTCTCGCCAAAGTTCATGTCCACTTGGGACCTCAGAATGTGACCTGATTTGGAAATAGGGTCTTTGAAGGTATAATTAGTTAAGATGAAATCATATTGGATTAAAGTGGATCCTAATTCAATGACTTGCATCCTTATATGAAGAGAAAACCAGAGAATCTAGGAAAATGCAATGCAAGATCTGTCTTGCCGAGATGTTGATTTCAGACTTAAAGCATCTAGAACTATGAGAGAATTAACTTCTATTGTTTTAAGCCATTTAGTTTGTGGCACTTAAGAAAGTATTACTTAGGAAAGTAATACAGAGGTTTTCTGGCTGTCATAACATGCCCTGAGTTTATAGTTGTTTGACCAACATAGTTACTTTCTTCCATTAGCACTTCAAAGGCAGTAAGCAGCAACAAACCAATATAACTTTCCTCATAGTTAGAACTGCCTTTATGGAGATACTGCATAAATTGGCACACCCTCTTCTACCTATACTTCATCCTACATCAGTGTTTGAGAATCATGTTAATTGCGTGCTATGCAAACCAGGGGATATAACCCCCTCCTGGAAATCCAGGGAAGAGTTGATGTTTCAGCTTGCATCCAAAGACTGTCTGGAGGCATAATCCCTTCTTCCTCTGGGGATTTCAGTCTTTTCCTCTTAAGGCTATCAACTGATTTGATGAGGCCAACCCACGTTATGGGGTTAATCTGCTTTGCTCAAACTCCATTGATTTAAATGTTAATTTCATCTAAAATATTTCATAGAGACATCTGGAATGTTATTTGAAAAAATATCTGGGTATCATGGCTTAGCCCTGTTGACATGTAAAATGAACCATCACAACCAACTGTAAGGTTTTTTTTTTTGCTACATACTAGCAATTCATCCAATTCCAGAAACACATCTTTCTAGGTACCACCTGTATTGCTGAAATAATAATAAGAATAAATATTTTATGCTGTTCACACTTAATAATCACTTTATTAAAAGTTTCATAAAGGATTTTAACATTTCTTTTTAACTTTTAAGCTG
Organism: Orcinus orca; assembly: GCF_937001465.1. Classification (NCBI taxonomy): domain Eukaryota; kingdom Metazoa; phylum Chordata; class Mammalia; order Artiodactyla; family Delphinidae; genus Orcinus; species Orcinus orca. The sequence continues at coordinate 174,645,772 of NC_064561.1, read as the reverse complement.
TATGTGATGAATCAGGAAATGAAAAAAAAGTAGTACAGTAAAATATTATTAATCTTGGAAGAGCCCTTACAGCTCTTTATTTTAGTCTTTATTTTATAGATGAGGAAACTCTGATAAAGAAAAATATAACTAATAACCAGTTATTAAAACTTTACATAATTTTTCTTCTAGTGAAACATTTTTTCTAATCTGACAATGAGCATAATCAGTAACAGTGATCCATTATGAGGTAAAATGGCTAGATGTGCTTTGTTTTACACTTGTATTATGTTTATTATGATTCTTATTACTGCTGTTATGAGGTGTGGAATATAATCATGTATGGGTCATAAGAGATGTGTTAAACATTTCCTGACTGATTCTAATAATTTCCTTAGAGGACTTTTCCTCTTGTTTCAGTTTCTTCCATCCTTTGAAAATCACTGATATATTACAGTTTTCATAAATATCATAAATCATAATTGATGGAAAGTTTTTTTGTTTCTGTCACATTAACTAAATCTGACTACTATATATCTATTTTAGTTGATTTTCATAACACCAAATATTCAACAAAATTTACTGAGCCCTTAATTCATATTTACAAAAAGAGGGATATTGATTATTTAAAGGATTGACCCTGTCAAAAAGTAAAGAGCAAAAAAGACATTATTGCTTATAATGATAATAATAGTAATAACAAAATAATTATTGTTTAAATACTAATTCTTATACTAATACTAATAATTATAAGTAAAAAACATAAAAAATATAAGTTGCATATGGGAAAAATGATCAAATTCAACAGTAAACAAATAATTTCAAATTAAATCCATAAAGGTAAACACGTTTCTCCTATCAGAACTGTAGAAGAAATCCTTAATGTGCAAATGATAGCTTGAATTCATTTTTCCTATATAACAGGTTATTATACAGTCAATTGAAATTAATATTTTATTTACGTTGTTTAGAATTTCACAAAGACAATTTATTTCAGCATACTCATCAAAGTAACTGTATTCATATGTGCTTATTTAAAAATTTTATTTATGCCTTAATGAAATCTTGTGCATAGATTATTTTAATGATTATAAGATGCATATATGCCAAGCTTTATTATTTATGTATATTGGTTTTGATGGCAGCATTCAGTTTGGAGCATCAAACAGTTCTTTTATTTTGAATGAACTATAATGACTAGTATGTTGAGAAGAAAATGAAAGCATATCATACATTGGTTTAAAGACGTCTATATTACACATGTTACATGGCAGAGAAAGTAAAAGAATGGTTTTAAGCAAGCATCAGATGTGTTATTGAATGTTTTTAAGCAATAAATGTTATATCTTAATGAAACCCTAAGAGATGAAATTACCAGAAATAATTGCCTGTGAAATATTGATAAGGGGATAAGGATCTAAACTTTATTTCAGGCAAGATTAGCATCTTAATTCACATTTTAAAAATTAGCCAAAAACCTGAATTAATTAAGGAAATGATTCCTTTTTTCATTTGAGAGGATTATCAAAAGGGAAATATTATTAATATATTTGAAAGAGATTTGGAGATGAAAATAAACAAAGTGGGGTTTATTCCAGGAATGGAAATCTAGTTCAATATTCAGAGATCAATCAGTATAATCCACCATATTAGCAGTTAAAAGAAGAAAAAACATTGTATGAATTTATGGAGAAAACGCATTTAACAAAATCTAATATGTACTTTAACACTCTGAATAAACAAATATTTGAAGGGATCTTCTTTAACTTGATAAAAAAGGCATCTACAAAAGACCCCACACTTAACATCATACTTAATGGTGAAATGCTGAGTGCCATCCTTCCAAGACTGAGAAAAAGGCAATGATGCCCATTCTCATCATTCCTTTTCAAGAAGGTCAGTGAGATAAGGAAGGATAAGAAAATAAAATGCATACATATTGGAAAGAAAGGGCTAAAACTGTCCCTAAATGCAGACGACAGTACTGTTTGTGTAGAAAATACCAAGGTATCTACAGAATCTTCTAGAACAAATAAGTGATTTTTGCAAGGTTGTAAGATCAGCATACAAAAAAATCACTCCATCTATATGTTTTCATTGAACATTTTAAAACTAAAAATAAAAACAATATGATTTACAATTGTTTCAAATAAATCTAACAAAACATGTACAAGATCTTACATGTTGAAAACTATAAAATGCTGATGAAAGAAATCAGAAGACCTGAATATATGGAATACTAAGGAAGCTTAGTTTAACTCATTTCTTGTCAAATCTCAGACGAATTTTTGTACATAGAGTTAATTCTAAATTCATATGAAAAGGAAAAATAACTAGAACAATTGAAATAATTTTAAACAGAAAGAAAAAATTTGGGGGGATCACAACAGTATATGCTACTGTGGTAAAAAAAATGTGTGATTTTGCATAGGGATACGGAGACACATGGATCAATGGAATGAGAAACAAATCTCCAATAGTAGGCACAACTGAATTTTAAAATAGATATGAAGAAAAATGTGGTCTTTTTTCAAATGTATGGTTGACACAATTGCTCATACATAGGCAAAATAATAATTCATGACATAAGCCTCATGTCTTACACAAAAGTCACTGGAAATTGGTTATTAGTATTAATATTTTTTTTTTTTGTGGTATGCAGACCTCTCACCACTGTGGCCTCTCCCGTTGCAGAGCACAGGCTCCAGACGCACAGGCCCAGTGGCCATGGCTCACGGGCCCAGCCGCTCTGTGGCATGTGGGATCTTTCCGGACCGGGGCACGAACCTATGTCCCCTGCATCGGCGGGCGGACTTTCAACCATTGCATCACCAGGGAAGCCCTAGTATTAATTTTCAATCTAGAACTTTAATAGTTTTAGAAGAAACTGTAAGAGAAAATCTATGTGACCTATGATTAAGTTTGTAAATCCATAAAAGAAAAACATTGATAAATTAGACTACCTAAGAAAAAGACACTATTAAGCCCCATAATGGGAGAAAATATTGACCAATCACATATTCAGCAAAGGATTTGTATTCGGAATATTAAAATGGTTCTCTAAGAAAACAAATAATCCAATTAGAAAATTGAATACACATAACCAGAGAGGATATGTTGGTGGGCAAATTAGTATATGAAAAGGTATTCAAAACTGTTAGTCATTAGGGGAATGAAATTGAAGCAAAAATTAGGTATCACCACACAGAATGGGTAACATAAATAAATAATAACGTTACTCTACCAAGTACAAGTGAGGCTGTGAAGTGATGAAATCTCTCACACATTGCTGGTGGAAATATAAATGTGTAGTCAGTCTGAAGAAGATGGCTTCTTATAAAACTAAACATAGAGTTATCATACATCCCAGCAATCTCACTTCAGCATATTTACCCTAGAGAAATGAAAACTTATAGTCAGAGAAAAACCAGAATACATATGTTCATATCAGCTTTATTTGTGATAGCCCCAAACTATCAACTTCTTAATATCCTTCAAGGATGAAAGAACAAAGGAACTGTGATTCATTTATACAATAGTATACCACTACTCAGCAATACAAAGGAGTAACTGATTGATGCACACAATAATTTGGATGACTTTCAAAGGCACTATGCTGAATGAGAAGAGTCCATCTCTACAAGTTATACAGTAGATTGTTCCACTTGTATAACATTCCTGAAAAGATAAATAGTGTTGCCAGGGTTTAAACATGGAGAGATGATGTGACTGTAATGGGTTAACACAAAGGAGTTCTTTGGGCTGATGTAATATTGTCTATCCTGATTGTGCTGGTAGCTGCAAGAATCTGTCCCTGATATAAAATATTATAGAATTACACACACAAACACATCAATGAGGACAGGTAAAAAATCGGCCAATGTCAATTTCCTGGATTTCATAATTGTACTGTGGTTGTGTAAGATATTACCATCTGGTGAAGCTGGGTAAAGGGAACCTGAGAATTTTCTCCTCTATTTCTGTGACTTTTAAGTGAGTCTTAAATTATTTCAAAATGAAAAAAATTAAACAGTGCATTCAAACGTAATACATACGTATACTGTGGCAGGAAGAATGGGGGGTAAAAAAGAAATGGAGGATGAATAACTGTGTATGTTCCAAAGATTTCTATATTTTGCCCAAAATGGTACAATATTGTAATATAGCTGTTTTTTTTTTTAATTTTTCTTGAACTAATTTTGAGGCCCTGATCAGAGGACCATCAGGTTCCTCTTCTTGAGCAGCTGATTAAACCCACACTCCAGCAATAGCCATTAAATGGGTTCTCATATGCAGGTCATTAGGCGCCTGCCTTAACTGCTGTGGGACCAGGTACCAGACAGCTAGAGATAGACCCTATCCCAGGCAGCCCATACAATTATTCAGATCAGCCAAGTGTTATGGCTGAACTGTGCCCCTGCAAAATTCATATGTTGAAGTTCTAACCCCCAGTGCCTCAGAAAGTCACTATATTTGGAGATAAGTTCTTTAAAAAGATAATTAAGTTAAAATGAAGTTGTTAATGTGAGCCGTAAACCGATATGGCTATGGTCTTTATAAAAAGAGGAAATTAGGACACATATTCATACAGAAGGAAGACAATGTGAAGACACTGGGAGGAGAGGACAACCATGACCATCTTAGGAGAGAGGCCTCAGGAGAAATAAACCCTGCTAACACCTTGATCTCAGACTTCTACCTTCCAGAATTGTGAGAAAATAAATTTTCTTATTTAATCCATGCAACCTGTGGTACTCTGTCAATCCATAGGGAGGTCACAAAACCTAGCTAACCCAATTCCACCTGCCATACATGAGCTTCCCCTACACTGGGGGTTTCTTGTAGATACCATATATTTGGACTTTTGCTTGTTTTAATCTACTCTGACAATGTCTTTCTTTTAATTGGTGCCTTTAGACTATTTTCCTTTAAAATGATTATCGATTTAGTTGGATTAACATACCATGTTTGTAAATGTTTTCTATTCATTCCATTTGTTCTTTGTTTCTTTTTTATTCTTCATCTTTTTCTGTCCTCTCTGGTTTCACCTGAGCATTTTATATAATTCCATTTTATCTTCTTTCTTAGCATGTTAAAGCATACTTTTTTATTTTAATATTTTTGTGGTTGCTCTGGAATTTCCAATATACATTTTTACTTAATAGAAATCCATCTTCAAATAACTATAGTTGCCTCACATGCAATACAGTACCTTAGAACAATCCCAGTTCCTCCTATTTACCCCTTATAATATTGTTGCCATTCTTTTCACTTATTTGTATGCAATAATTATCCAATATTTTTGACTTGTATCACTTTAAATAGACAACAGTTATTTTTAAATTAGTTAAGAGTAAATTTAAAAAATCAAGGTTTTATTTCATATTAATTTATTCCTTCTACACCCTCTTCCATTACATGGATCTGAGTTTTTTAAAAGAAAAGTTGCAGTTGGACATTTGTTAAAAAGAGCAAGAAAAAAAAAAAACAGCAAGGAAGAATTTAGTTAAGACTAATGCAATAGGGGAGAGAGGTAGTGATCAACTCAGCTAAAACAATAGGGGGGTTTTTAAATGTTGGGGTGAGCTAGGGGGGATGTTGGGAAGGGTGTTTGGCCAGTGTGATTAGGCATCTGTGTGTGCTGACTGCTGCTTCTCAGTCTCCTACCCACCCACTGAGACTGGGTGAAAGGGTCACCATCTTTCTTCGTGGCTGCATTTCAAAGGGGGTCCTACTCCCAGGTCTTCAAGAAAGATGTTCCTCCTTTGCAGAAATTTTATAGCTTAAAGGGTCAGAGGAAGAATTTACAATTTCAAGTTTTCTAAAGTAAATTTTCTAAGAAACGGTAAGCCAGGAGCCTATCCTCAGATAGATACCTATCTAAATTTAGTCAAGTTGAGGGGAAATTGAAGGCTGTCTCAGTCAGGTTCCAACAGTATCATATTATTTTTTCTTGAAGATTTTTTTTTAACATTTCTTGCATGTCTGCTGGAGATGGGGGTCCTTCAATTTTTGTTCATTTGAAAAACTATTTCTTCTTCACTTTTGAAACATAATTTCACTGGATATAAATTCTAGGGTTCTTTTTTAACACTTTAAATATTTCACTATACTTTCTTTTAAAACACTTTCTATGAGTTTTTAGTTTTTTAAATAAAAATTGTATATATTTAAAGTGAGCAATGTGATATATATATAGAAATAATTACCGTAGTCAAGCTAATTAACATAGCCTCACCATAGTTACCATTTCTCTGTGTGTGTGTGTGTGTGTGCATGTGAGATGAGAAAACCTAAAAATCTAATCTTTTAGTCAATTTATTTTGAGTGCATGGTTTCTGACAGGAAATCCACTGGATTTCTTATGCTCACTGCTCTATAAATATGGTGTTTTCTCCTCTCCCTCCTTTGGATTATCTCAAGCTTTTTTCTTTGTCTCCGGTGTTCTGCAATTCGAATATGACATGCTTACGTGGCTTCTCCCCACACCGCACTTACCATTCTCTGAGCTTCCTGGATTCATGGTTTGGTGCCTGTCATTAATTTTGGAAATTTCTCAACTATTATTAATTCAAATATTTCTTCTACTCCATTCTCTTTCTCTTCTAGTGTAATGCATATATCATACATTTTGAAATTGTCCCATCATTCTTGGCTGTTCTGTTTCTTTTTTATTTTTTCAACATTCTGTTTTTTCTACATTCTGATTTTCCTTTTCATCTCATATTGAAAATTTTCTATGCATTTTTATGCATTTGCCAAAGTACAATGACTGTACACTCAAGATGTATGCATTTCATTTTATGTAAATTTTACATAAAGACAAAAATTCCTAATAAATATTGAATTCTAGTTAATAATAGGCATATTAGTTTTTAATGGGAAGCGATTTTTTCTGCAATTTATTGTGTAATCCATTGAAAAATTAGTATAATTGATGGATTGACAGAATGATACATAGAGATATATGGAAAAAAACAAATACAGTAGAATGTTATTTGTAGAATGTACATGGTGAGTGTATCAGTGATCATTACAAAACTATTGTAACTTTCCTGTGCACTTGAAATTTTCCTAATAAAATATTTAAAAATGCTCAAAATCTTGAATAGTTTCTTGAAAAGTGGGGCTATAAAGTAATGAAGAGAATGTGGACCAGAGAACACTTATCAAGCCAGCCCCTACATGGGCTGTACTTATTTTTGTGACAGATTATAGAAAAATATATTATTTGCTATTAACTTTAACACCAATATAGGGTCAGGCTAACCAAAGCCTCTTGTATTTGAAACAAAATTATTTTAACTTGAGTGATAGACATTAAATCACCAGTGAGTAGGGTCTAAGATGTATTGTGTCAAATATATCAATGGGATGGAAAAAAATCAACTGGCGATATTAAAAAAACAGAACCTAATTGTGTGACAATTAAGGCTAATGGCTTCACGCCAGAGAGAATGGAATGATTTAACAGCCTATTTTGTGTTCTTTATCACATTATATATGGTAACAAACCACACATTTCAAAGGGAAGTATTCTCTTTTATTTTCTCTCCTTATCTATGCCATAAAAAACTGTGTTCTAGTAATGAATATTTTCTTCTTGATAAGGTGGCTAAGGAAGGTATTGAATTAAGTTTCAAGATAGAGCAGCCTATATTTGATAAATTAATCAGTGTTTGCACTCTCACGCATGGATTTATTTTCTGACTGTTCTAACCCCGAAAAGACATGTTTTTGCTAACTCTTCTTTTGCTGCTCTTGATTCTCCAATGCTCAGGACTTCTCTGCTGTTCACACCCATCTAGCCTTGGGTGCATCTAATCACAGAGTTCCCTATGGCTGTTTTTGGTTCCCAATCTTTTTCATCAGTTTGGGCACTGCTTTGTTCTTTACTATTCTATTTACCTAGACAGCCACACTATCTGACTGTCACAAGGTAAAGAGCAATTCAAAGTTCTCACACCATCTTTTCTGCACAGCCTCTTCATCATCCTTTGAATCTCTTAGACTAGAAATCTTAGAGCCATTTTTAGTATTCCCTCTCTCTCTTGTTTTATTCTCCCTACTATATATTCTTTTTTTTTTCCTTCAAGGTTTCTCTGGTATGTGAACTTCTCTTCATTTATGGTCATTGTGAAGTTGATTCCATGACCCTAGGAAAAGCAACTCTTTGAATTCTTGATCTGACTCTTCAAACTCACATAATTTTGCAAATATATCCACTGAACTTCTCTAAGATGCAGGACTAGTTTACATGAAGTAGAAACAATACTGATATTAGTGAAAACAAATACTGTGTATTAATGACAATGTAGCCCATAATGTATTAGACATAAATAGTTTTAATAGAAAAATCTTCGATTATGACCCCAAGGTAGGAACTTCTACTGGATGAAAAGAATGTCTTGGTAAATGTCATACTGGTTAATGGGAATTGGTACTATTTACACATGAACCTAATCAAACTTTTCTGCAATTAAACCATACTTCTTACACTTCACCATCGAAGAGACACAGAGATGTTTTCTCATATGATAATTCCTTGGGAAAACGTTAAAGACCAAAGAGGTAACATTTTTTTTCATCTCATGTAAAAGGAAACAATCTCTGTTTAAAATTTTTAAGCTAGTTATAGAAACTATGACTAATGCTGAAAAGTATTAAAAAATTAAAAGGAAATCCAATCATAGTTCCAATGTAGGTGAAAGTTATTTGTATCTTTTTCTTTGTATGTATTTGAGTTAACAAAATGGGCACATAACTGAATAATTTGATATCTTCATCCTGTCAAATTTAATATATGATAAGCATTTCCCATCCATTAACTATTCCTCATAAACAGAATTTAATGATAAATTGGGTACTATAGTTAAATTTATCTTGCTAATATTTTGATATTTTGAGTTGTCTTCAATTTTGCAATATATTTAAAAGGTTTATATATTAATTATGTCTTACTTCTGACAAAGTCTTAGACTAAATACAGAAAGGGACCTTATGTAACAATTATTGGAGTGGTGCATTCTTACTCAGGTCTTTATGAAAACAATACAAGCCTTTAATGACAATACACAGATCCACATCATGACATGAATAATAAACCTTAATGCTTTGGTACCAACTCTCAATTATTGCCACATCAATACACAAATGAAAATACTTAGATCTTGTATATGGTAGGCAAAATAATAGACCCCTAAAGATATCACTCCCTAATTCCTGGAATCATGAATATGCTACCTTGCATGGTAAAAAAGATAGAAGTGATTAAGGATAAGCATGAAATGGGAGCGTATTCTGGGGTATCTAAGTGGGTCCAATCCAATCAGAAAGTCCTTAAAGGTGAAAGACAAAGGCAGAAGCTTGGGTGAGAGAGAGATGCAACAGAAGGAAAAATAAAAGGGGAGAGAGATTCAAAGTGTGAGTGAGATTCAACTGCTATTGCTGGCCTTGCAGATGGAGAAAGCAGGTTATTAACCAAGGAATTTAATGGTCTCTAGAAGCTGGAATGACCCTCAGCTGACATCCAGCAAGAAAGCAAGGAAATCAGTCCTACAATGATAGGGAATTAAATTATGTCAACAAAATAAATAAGCATAGGAATTGGATTCTCCCTTAGAGCCTCCAGAATGGAAAGAAGCCCTGTCAACAACTTGATTTTAATCTGTTCAGATTTGTATTAAAATTCTGAACTGCATAACTGTTGATAACAAATTAATGTTGTGTTAAACCACTAACAAACTGATAATTTGTTATAACAGCAATATAAAACTAACATTTTACCAACTATGTTAATAATAGTAATGTAATTACAGTAATTGTAATGTGGTTTAATATTTTAAATTAGCACATGCTGTGTCCCAGTATATGTATCATACATATATTAACTCATTACATATCTGTACTCTGTGACTTAGAGTGTATTGTTACCCACATCTTAGATAGAAGGGAACTGAGGTACTAAATGGTTAAGTAACTTGCCCAAAATACATTTTATTAAAGGCATCAATGTCAGGATTTGTTTTTTATTTTCTTCTTGATTTGGTTAATATTATAATTTTTTGTAAACAATTGATAACACAACATAATATATTTCAAGCTTTGAAATGTAACTATTAAACATAACAATGAGTTATTGATATGCATTATTAATTGAGGTAGATGGAGCTTTTAAAAATCAATTCAATATCCATTTCTTATTTTAATTTATTTATTTCTAAAGTCAGACTAAATTTAGCATTATTCTATTTCTTTGTATGTTCATTTCTGATTTGTTTAATTTTAAAATATATGCATGAAACTATTTGGCACATAGATTGAAACAGAAAAAAAAAAAGGATTTGTTCTGGCAATATTTCTCAATTCTTTGAGTTTCTCTGAGACTTGCATCCCCAAATCACATAGCGATATATCACTAAAACATTATTTTATAGATATATCTATTAACTACTTAATATGGACTTCTTCCAAGTTAGTGAGATAAAATAGTCTTGCAAAATATTTGTCTATACATTGTGACATGTACACTTACTTGCTTTGAATTATGGTGAACAATCCCCACACAGACTCATCAGCTGAAGCCCTAATGCTCAAAACAAAAGCAAAATCACACATATTCTCCATCAGAAAAAGTCTGACCCATGATAGGCAGGTCAGGTTTTTGAGAGGGAGTGGACACAGGGGAGGAAAGGAGAGGAAGAACCAGCTTCTTTCCATGTCCCTTTGGTTTTGAGGGAATAGGATATCAGAGGGGTGTCTCCCAATACCCTCTGTCCCTAAACAGTCAGAGGATTGGAGGAAGGGGAGGAGAGTATTGGGTAACTGATTCACATTGAGGAATGGGTATGCAATCTCACCACCAACATGGGGAGCTGCCATAAAACAAAGTGATGTGGCCAGGAGAAGGGGGACCTGCCGATTATCTTTGCTGAAGTGTCCCTGAGTTTAGAATGTTAGGATTAATGGGCAAGGGTGACCCATGGCAGAGGTTGGAGGTGAGGGTGCTGGATGATTGGAGGATGGAGGATGTGGTCATTGCCCAAGTGGATACTTCTAGATGGAGACAAAATTATTACAGCAGCTCACCCTTCGGACCAGGGGGGCAAGCAGTGCTCAGGGGACAGAGGGATACGGTTCTAGAGGCAAGCAGATGCCAGCAGGGCATACATAAGGACTAGAACAAAGTCAGGGTCAGGTCTGGCCACAGATATTGAATCTATTTTGGGTGTGTGTGTGGAGGGCAGAGCTGGAGGACTTATTCTTTTTTCCACAGAAATTGATGCTTACCTAAAGATTACATTTAAAAAATCATATGAAAGACAAATATCATATGATATCGCTTATATGTGGAATCTAAAAATTTATACAAGGGAATTTATTTACAAAACAGAGAACAGACTCACAGACATAGACAACAAACTTATGGTTACCAAAGGGGGAAGGAGGGGGAGGGATTAATTAGGAGTTTGGGATTGACATACACGCACTACTATATATAAAATAGATAACCAACAAGGACCTACTGTATAGCACAGGGAACTCTGCTCAGTATCTTGTAATAACCTAAAATGGAAAAGAAACTCAAAAAGAATATGTGTGTGTATATATATATATATATATATATGTATATATATACACACACACACACACACACACACACACATATAAAACTGAATTACTTTGCTGCACTCCTGAAATTAATACAGCATTATAAATCAACTGTCTTTCAATAAAAATTTAAAAAAATCATGTAAGACTAACTTCAACTTGTATATTTATTTATTTTGTTTTGTTTTTTCTAATCTGTCAGTGTCAGCTCAGATGAAAAACCAGATGAGACAGAGATAAAATAGAGTGGCTCCCAATTTTCAGACAACTGATTTGCGGTGCAAGTTAAATTTGTGCTTCTCTATTTTACAAGAACCGGAAGTTTGCTTTTTATCAGCTTACGCTTCTTGTACGTGCAATAATACTTGCTCTGGGCTCGTGGAGGCAAATGCTCTTGGGAAAATAATAATAGCTCACATTTAAAAAATCACTTACGATGTGCTAAGGACTCTTCAAAGTACGCATATTATCCCTTCAGATCCTTAAAACAACCCTCAATATTAGCGATCATATTGTTCTTTAACTGTTACAAATAAGGAAACAGAAGAACAGAGGGTGTGGGTAAATTGATGAGCATCATCCTTCTGATAGAAGGTGGAATCAGGATTCCAAACAAGGGGGTTTAAATTCTAGAGGCTGAATTCTTAATATGTTATGCTAATTTCTCGGGATGTAAATCTGTATCGTTCTGTTGTGGGTAGAAGATTTGGAAACGAAAATAATGTTTACAAATAATTCTCACTTTTAACTGCTTTTGGAAAAAGAAAGAGAGAGCTGTTGATTGATTGATTCCCTTTCCCACTCATGATATCTTATCAAAAATAGCTCAGCTGGCGGGATATGTGGAAGTCAGTTCCAAAATATGCTATATTTCCCCCATTCACATGAAGCTACTTACACTGGTTTACTGCCAACAAATCAAAAATTGGTCTCAGACAGCCAGTCAGCCAGAAAAGACTCGTTTTCCTTTTTTTAACCACAGACTAAGGGTATGGGATTTTGATTCTCCCACACAATCTAACTAAATCTTACATATTGTAACAAAATGTAAAGGTATTTCCTTTATGGACAGTATAGTGGTTCCTCAGCTGACATCAGAGTCATTTCCTTCAATTGTTAAGGAAAGTGATATTTCAGCACCATTAAAATAGTAGTTCAGTTGCTTGCAGGATAATTATTAGTGTGGACCACTCACTTTTTGTTCTACAACAATTAATTGCCTGTGATACCAGCAGCTAAGACTTCACACAGCAGAATGCAGGAACTGAGCATTTCCCTAAAATATCCAGAGAAGGGTAGGGGTTGTGGACATTGTAGGTGGGGAGGGGAGAGAAAGAAAAAGAAAAAGAAAAAGGAAAGAAAAAGGAAAAGAGAAAGAAAACAAGAAACCATGAGATATTCTCTCCCCAAAATCATCTATTACGGATGACATCCACATTCTTTCATAAGGAACACTTTTTCAAGGCCTACTGTACATCTGAAAGCTCTGTTGTTAATGTTAAAACTAAATTCTACTGTTGTTTTAAGTTTAAACATACAACTAAAACCATTATAAGAAACTTAGTACCATAGAATTCCTACTAAAAATAAAATTTCAGATAACAGTGCCTTGAAATTATTAGATAAAGCTTAATGTCCAACTTTTAACATTATTGATCATTACATTTAATGATATATTTTAAATCTCTAGTTTGTGGTGGATAAAACCATTAAATAAATACAGCAGTGTTTTAAAACTTCAGTTACTAGATAAATTAATTCTAGCTTACAGACTCTCTTTAATTAAACGGTGGCAGTTAAGTAGAAGGTAAGGTTTCTAATAGAGAAAATAAATCAATTGTAAAAAGGCTGGATATCTTCAGTTTTACTCACGGAAGAGTTTATATTTTCTCCTCATAACTTATTAGCAAAATTTTATAAGACACGTAAAGTTTATCCTTCCGAGACATACAAAATGATCACTGCCTAAAAAAGATGGGGCCAATGTGAGATCCACAGGAAGAATGACATTCCTGATCATACATCGCCACTCATGTCAAGGTTAGAAGTCCCAGTCATAAGCACTTTACAGTGGCTGCTATCAGCACCCGAGATAACATGGGGATTTCAGATCCGCAGACAGATATAACATTGTACCAACCCTAACTTAAGTGTTAAGATGTGAAGACAAACACTCCTGGCTGCTACTGTTCATGTGCTACCTTCTCCAAATCTTAATTCTATCACTTGTGAAATGGAAATTTGAAAAAGCTGAAAATTTTTCTTTGGGATTTAATTGATTCCACAATACTGCAAGTATAATTGAAGGTAAAATTAACAGTGAAAAAGGACAGTAAAAACCCAAATGAGTCAAGAGCTAAAATGTGCAAGAAGTGACTCATGTAGCATTGTTCCTGTTCCAGTGCTCAGGGAGTTCAATGTCCCAAGCCTCTCAGCATTAGAATCATCTCTATGTTAATGCTCTATTCTCCAGCCTACCTCAGTCCCTCAAGGCCAAGGTCATTATTAATAACTGCACGTCCTCATGAAGAAGTAGCCAGAAAGAACTTATATCAGCTCCTCCCACCACAGCTTCCCACCATCTGCATTTGTGTTTGAGCTCACTGCCTATCAGCATGGATAAACTGCTTTGGAAGCTCCTATCACAGACCAGCACCTCAGCTCTGGCTCTCAAACCCCTGTACCCAATCATGCACATGGCACCATCATCATCATTTTTTTTTTCCTCTCTACTAGATAATTTCCACCAGCATATAAACTGAAGTTATTTTCCAATCTTAAAAACATACCTGTCATTATATAGTTTTACAATTCATAAGTCTTCCCAGTGCCAGATCATACCAGCTTGATGTTTTAACAGAGCCAAGTGGAAAAGCTCCAGTTATACTGAAGGGAAAGATAAAGTGCACCTCTGAATTTCCATCATCTGTGTCATTCCTGAGACTGCTTTCTGTTTACTCCATATCATAATCTTACATTTTGCTGGCAAGATAGCCAAGGTTTAAGTCAAGACCAAGGGAAGTGACCCAATCAGTAAAACAGTAAAACTTGATCGATAAAAATGAATAAGTAATGAAAAAATTGTTAAAGGAACAAAAAGTATTGTAATGAATTATCTGAATGTCTGCTTGCTTAATTGTAAGTTGATATGCTCCAAATTGACCAACTCCAGTTCTTGACTTAATGTGCCCGTCTGCAGTCAACAAAGTGAAGTATGTCTGACACAGAAAGACAAATATCATATGATATCGCTTATATGTGGAAACTAAAAAAAGGGTACAATTGAACTTATTTACAAAACAGAAGTAGAGTCACAGATGTAGAAAACAAACTTATGGTTACCAGAGGATAAGGGGGGGAAGGGATAAACTGGGAGATTGGGATTGATATATACACACTCCTACAGTATATATAAAATAGATAACTAATAAGGACCTACAGTAAAACACAGGGAACTCTACTCAATACTCTTTAATGACCTATATGGGAAAAGAATCTAAAAAAAGAGTGCATGTACTTATATGTATAACTGACTCACTTTGCTGTACCCATGAAACTAACACAACATTGTAAATCAACTATATTCCAATAAGAATTAAAAAAAAGAAAAAGCAAAAAAAAAAAAAAAACCCAAAGTGGCCAGTTTGTAAGGAAAATTGATACTGAGACATAGACAAATCTTGACTACCTCTGGGCCTCCTGCTTAATTTCTTTCACTTTCCCAAAGTTGAATTTAATCTATAAAGAAAAGTATTTTCTCTATTTATAAAATATGGGTGAATCTCAAAAGAATTATGTTGAGGAAAGTTCCTCAACAGACAAAATAATACGTATGGTATAATTGCATTTACATATAATTCTAGAAAAGCAAAACTACAGTGACAGCAAGCAAATCAGTGGCTCCCTGGAGGTCTGTGTGGAGGAGAATATTGTCTACAAAGTGTCAGAAGTGAAATTTCTGGATGATAGAATTGTCTTGTCTTATGATTTTGGTGGTTGTATATTTTTAAAAAGTCATTGAATGATACAATTAAAATCGGTGCATTTTATTGTGTATGGATTACAACTCAATCAAAAGACCAAAATAAGTGTTTTATCAATTACATGTTTTCTGTATAGAGTTTATCCTAAACAGATTAATTTTACTCCAGCATTAAAAATTTTCCAACCATCAGGGTCTCATACAAAAAACAAAAAACACTCATCTCTTGGTCAAATATCAGATATACGTCTATTTTACCTCAAATAGCAGGTTACAAATGGTCCATATTTCACAATTAAAAAATGATCCTATAATCATGACAAGGCAAATCCAGTATATAAAAGACACATTCATTATTTTAGTTTTTATTATATTTAGTAAAAATATTTTACTGGTTACCTCATAAAGTATCCTAAAAATAATAGGATTCATCTTTGTATTTCTCAAATATTTAAGATAAAACATTCATACAAATAATATACACCCAAATTTCTAAAATGCAACTCCACTTGGCAACAGTAGAAAAAGCATTTGACAACCTTCAGCATGCAATAATGATAAAATCTCTCAGCAAAGCAGGAATAGATGGGAACTTCTTCAACTAGATAAAGAGAATCTATATAAAACTGGCAACTAACATAATAATACTTAACGGTATGCGTTTCCCCTAAGATTAGGAATAAGACAAGGATATTCCCTTTCACCATTTCTATTCAACATCATAACAAAAGTCCTGATTAATGCAGTAAGAAAAGAAAATGATGTTAAAGATACACAGATTGTAAAGGAAGAAATAAAACTGTATTTACAGGTAATATGATTGTGTAGAATATCCAAAAGAATTGACAAAAATAAACTCCTGCAACTAATAAACAATTACAGCAAGATTTTAGGACCCAGGGTTAATATACTAAAGTCAATTACTTTCTTATATACTAGCAATTGTTATTTGAAATTAAAAGTGCAATACCATTTACATTAGCAACAAAAGAAATAAAATACTTAGGTATAAATCTAACAAAAATATACAATCTATGTCCGGAAAATTACAAAATTCTGATGAAAGAAATCACAAAAAATCTAAATATATCCCTTGATCATGGAGTGTAAGCTTCAGTATTTTTAAGATAGCAGTTATCCCCATGTTTTAATGTAGATTTTATCCAGTCCCAGTCCAAATCCCAGCAAGCTATTTTATCATACCAACTCACTGAATCTAAAGTTTATATGGAAAGGCATAAGGCCAAGAATAGCAACACAATACTGAAGAGGAACAAAACTGAAGGATTATCACTACCCAATTTCAAGACTCACCACAAAGCTACAGTATCAAAACAGCATGGGATTGACAAAAGAATAGACAAATAAATCAGTGAAACAGAATAGAGACCCAGAAGTATACCTACACAAATATAGTCAAGTGATCTTTGACAAAGGAGCAAATGCAATTCAAATGAGAAAAGATAGCATTTCAATAAATGGTGCTGAAAAAATGGGATATCCATTAAAAAAAAAGAATTTAAACACTCATCTTATACTGTTCACAAAAATTAGCTCAAAAAGAATAAATCGTAGACCTAAAATGTAAAATGCAAAACTATACTACTTCTAGATGATAGCATAGGATAAAATCTATGGATCCTGGGTTTAGAGTTGAGTTTTTAAACAACACCAAAAGCACAATCCATGCAAGAAAACAATAATAAGTAGAACTTTTAAAATTAAAAAAAATTTTCATCTGTGAAAAGTATTGTTAGAATAAAAAGACAAGCCCAGATATGGAGAAAATATTTGCAAAACACGTCTGATAAAGGAAGAGCCTCCAAATATACAAAGAACACTTAAAAGCTCAATGATAAGAAAAAAAAAACTCAATTAAAAAATGATCAAGAGGTATGAACAGACATCTACCCAAGGAAAATATGTATATATTTTGAGTATATGTATATAAACGGGTATAAAAGAGAATACTCAATATGAAATATCATTAGGAAATTGAAAATTAAAACATCAATAAGATATGATGGTGCATCTCTTAGAATGGCTAAAATCCCCCAAAATGAACATGTTAAAAGCTGACAAGGATATGGAGCAACAGGAATTCTCATTCAGTCATTGTTGGAAATACTAAGTGGTACAGCCACTTTGAAAATTTCTTACAAAGGTAAATATAGTCTTATCATAAATCCAGCAATTGTGCCACAGGGTGTCTACTCAATTGATTTGAAAATTTTTGTCAAGGCAAAAACCTGCACAGGGGCATTTATGGGAGCTTAATTCATAATTGCCAAAAAAAAAAAAAAATGAAAGCAACTAAGATGGCCTTCAATAGGCAAATGGATAAATTATGGTACATGTATATATATATATATATACACATACATATATATATACACACACATATATATATATATAGTGCAATATTATTCAGTGATAAAAATAAGTGAGCTACTAAGCTATGAATAGCTATTGTGAAACCTTAAATGCAGACTACTACATGAAAGAAAACAGTCTAAAAAACCGACATACTTTATGATTTTAACTACATGACATTCTAGGAAGGCAAAACTGTAGAGATAGTAAAAAGATCAGTGATTTCCAGTGGTTTGGGAATGAGGGGTGGTGGTGTGAAGATGAAGAGCTTAAGCACAGGAGACCACTGAGTTGTGACAAAGACACTTTCCTTAACCAAACTGTAGTCAAGCTCCTCTAAGCTCTCCAGTTCTCAACCTTGGCATCCATACATGTCAGGCCTTCATCGCCTAGTTATAGTGCGAATCCTGTTAAGTCCGTTTAGACAGAATCCCCCAACTTGTTATCTGATAACCCTTGATATTTGGTCAGTTTCTTATCCCCCAGCCTTGTTATCTGCTCACCCTGGCATGCCTTCGGCAAGAATATTGTCAAGTTTGTTTAGCCAGAATCCCTTCTTGCCCTTGATATTTCCCTCTTATAAGTTTTCGTCCACTGACCCCTCCTCCCCCTGCTACTTGGCCATAAATCCCCATTTGTCCATGCTGTATTCAGAATTAAACCCAGTTCTATGCTAGGTCTTTTTATCCTATTGCAAGAATTCATGAATAAAATGATTTGACCTATTTAATTATTGTCTAGCTCTGTCTTTTTTAATACTTGGTGAAACTACTCTGTATGATACAGAAATGGTGGGTATATGACATTATGTATCCCATTAACTGTACAACACAAAGAGTAAAGTTTAACATAAATGATGGACTTTAATCAATCATAATGTATAAATACTAGTTCATTAATTGTAATAAATGTATCACATTAAAGCAAGGTTTTAATAAAAGGAAAATATGTGTGTGTGATGGGGGTGGTATATAATAAATCTCTGTACTATCTGCTCAATATTTATATAAATTTAAAACTGTTTTAAGACATAATGGTGCCATTGACTCATCTGGGCAAGGCTGTAGGATGTCAAGATTATTTTGATCAATAGCTAAGTTGTGGACATACATGCACTTGGTATGTGAATGTTGCATATGCAGTTGTAGCTGGATTTCAGAAGAGAGTGTTTAGTTAGAGATGGATACATAAATGTTATTTAGAAAAATGGGAATAAATAAAATCTCCAAGGGTGAGATTATAAAGTGACAGAAAAAAAAGGTTAATCCCCAAGTAGCCCCCAAATTTAGAAATTGTGGAAATGAGCAGAAGCACACAAAATATAAATACTACTGACTTGAGAACTAAGGAGAAAGTAAGGAGAATGGGATATCAGAGTGTAGAACTGCTTATACAACACTTGGACCCCAGATATTCTTTCAGTTGAAACAGGAAAACCCATCTTACCCTGTGCAGCCTGGAAAAGCTTCACTAATGTACAAGGATGTAGTGAACCTATAATCTATGCCAAATGTACTTGAAAGACAATCAGAAACTTCTTTCTTTTCAAAAACCCAATCCAATAGATAATTTTATCCTAAAGCAACACATGCCAATCAAAGCCTGTCTTAAATTTTCTCCTTTTACTCTCAAAAACTCACTCTTCTTTGAAATCCTTCAAATCTCTGCCTGAAGGGAATTGTTAGTAGCTGACTCCTTTACTTTGGTAAGCTCTGAATTAAGTTTTTCATTAACTCTCTAATGTGATTTTAGCCCTTTTGACAAGAGCAACCAAGAAGGAGTGTGTAAAATTCTGAAGTGTGGGCATTGTTTTTTTTTTTAATTTATTATTAAATTTATTATTTTCATTCGAGTTTTTTTAAATTAATTTTTATTGGAGTATAGTTGCTTTACGCTGTTGTTAGTTTCTACTGTACAGCATCAGCTATACATATACATATATCCCCTCTTTTTTGGATTTCTTTCCCATTTAGGTCACCACAGTGCATTAAGTAGAGTTCCCTGTGCTATACAGTATGTTCTCATTAGTTATCTATTTTATACATAGTATCAATAGTGTATAAATATATCAATCCCAATCTCCCAGTTCCTCCCACCTACCCCCTCCCCCTTGATATCCATACATTTGTTCTCTACATCTGTGTCTCTATTTCTGCTTTGCAAATAAGATCATCTATACCATTTTTCTAGATTCCACATATATGCATTAATATACGATATTTGTTTTTCTCTTTCACTTACTTCATTCTTTATGACATCTCTAGGTCCATCCACATCTCTACAAATGACCCAATTCTGTTCCTTTTTATGGCTGAGCAATATTCCATTGTATATAGGTACCACATCTTCTTTAGCCATTCCTCTGCTGATGGACATTTAGGTCACTTCCATGTCTTGGCTATTGTAACTGGTGCTGCAATGAACATTGGGGTGCATGTGTCTTTTAGGATTATAGTTTTCTCTGGGTATATGCCCAGTAGTGGAATTGCTGTGTCATATGGTAGTTTTTTTTTTTTTTAACATCTTTATTGGAGTATAATTGCCTACAATGATGTGTTAGTTTCTGCTTTATAACAGAGTGAATCAGCCATACATATACATATATCCCCATATCTCCTCCCTCTTGCTTCTCCCTCCCTCCCTCCCTATCCCACCCCTCTAGGTGGTCACAAATCACTGAGCTGATCTCCCTGTGCTAAGTGGCTGCTTCCCACTAGCTATCAATTTTACATTTGGTAGCGTATATATGTCCATGCCACTCTCTCACTTCATCCCAGCCTACCCTTCCCCCTCCCCATTTCCTCAAGTCCATTCTCTATGTCTTTATTCCTGTCCTGCCCCTAGGCTCTTCAGAACCATTTTGATTTTTTAGATTCCATATATATGCGTTAGCATATGGTATTTGTTTTTCTTTCTGACTTACTTCACTCTGTATGGCAGACTCGAGGTCCATCCACCTCACTACAAATAATTCATTTCATTTCTTTTTATGGCTGAGAAATATTCCATTGTATGTATGTGCCCATTTTCTTTATCCATTCATCTGTCAATGGGCACTTACGTTGCTTCCATGTCTTGGCTATTGTAAATAGAGCTTCAATGAACATTGTGGTACATTTCTCTTTTTGAATTATGGTTTTCTCAGGGTACTGCATTGTGTTTTTAAAGTAATATTATGGGTTCACTTTTTAGCTTATCAAATGGTAAATTTCCAAAAACAATAGTCTTAGATATATTCCTAATTTTCAGAGTGTATATTATGTCTCTTATGGGAATTATTTGTACTTAGCTCTCTCAACTCATGGTTAGAGGGTAATTATTAAAAGGAGAGTATGTAAAAATTTACCTATTGTGACCTGTGTTGTAATAACAATAAGCAGAGAAAAAAACCTCACAGTTACATAAATATTCTAGTGAACAAGTTATTTAAAATAACCACTAGTTATTCAAAATTTAAAATGAGCCCTTTGAAATATTAAAAAAATAATAATGAGTGTTTCAGTATTACAGGAAGTTTTCTCAATTAAAAGGCTTATACAGGAACTTAACTTCATGGCACCACAAAACATAATAGACAGAGATTAAACTTCATTTGTTTAAACTGGTACCCAAGAGATACAAGACTTATTCCTTAACTTTTCTCTCTAAATGATGCAAAATATTGAATACAATGTGTAGTATTTCCAAAAGCAACTCCACTGATATTTTCAAATCCTTATAATTTTCTGGAAAAACAAAACAGAGAAACCATGCAACCTCTGAATTCAACTAGATTTTTAATTAAACTTAAATCAAAGATATTTTGAAGTTTTGAGAAATTATTTCCACATCACTGACAAGAAGGCTTTAAATTGTCTTTAGATTTAACATGATGCCATTGGATTGCTATTTTCCATAAAAATTTCAATGAAATGGAGGAAATAGAAGTAAGACTGACATAGGAAGAGGACTGGAAGTGAGGAATTGAAGACTTCATGCTATTTTTTACTTACAAATATTTCTGCTTTAGAGTTGAATAGACTGCTGTGGCCGGAAAGAATGTAATGCAAAACATGTGTAGTGTTAAAGATGGAAGCTAGTTGAGCAGTGTGAGAGCAATGATTTAGTAGAAAAGTGGCCAGGGAACGTTGCAGGTCCATTATGGGTAACATAGTTCACCATATGGTCCATTGGGTAACATAGTTTTTGGGACACCAATCAGATCTGCTGAAGGCCATTGCCAGCAGGATTCAGCTACTTAAGAGCTTGCACATAGGATATAGGTGGTTGGGTAAGACTGGGTATTGAATGTGCAAATAATGGAAGAAGAAAGGGAAAATGTTGGAGGTATGCATTAGTTTCCTGTGGCAGCTGTAACAAATTACTACAAGCTTGGTGGCTTAAAGCCACACACATTTATTCTTTTACAGCTTTAGAAGTCAGCTGTCCCAAATCAGTTTAGCTGGGCTGAAGTCAAGGTGTCGGCATGTCCTCTTCCCTTTGGAGGCTCTGGAGGGTAACTGTTCCTTGCTTATTCCAGGTTCTGATAGCACCAGACCTTTCTTGTCTTGTGGCTGCATTACTCTAATCTCTGCCTCTGTCTTCACATCTTCTGTGTGTGTCAAATTTCCTTCTACATTTCCCTTATAAAAATATATGTCTTTGCATTTAGGGCCCACCTGGATAATTCAGGATAAATTTCTCTAAGGATTATTAACTTAATTTTCTTGGCAAAAACCCCTTTTCTAAAAAAGGTTACTTTTACAGGAATTGGGACTTTATGACTTTGGGGGCCATTATTCATGTATACGGGGTACTTGAAAAAAAGTTTGTGTTAATGATGAAAATTTGATGGAGCCCAAGGTAGATGAAAAAAGAAGAGAGAAGAGGGTTGATACATGGAGAAGAAGCAAACTGTTAACAGTATCATTAATGTATTAAGGAAACTGAAAACCAGGCTCAAAACCACAGATTATTTTAATTTATGTTTAAAAATGTACACATATTAATGTGTGTAGATGCATCTATAATGTATCACAAATATGTTAACAGTGATTAGTTCTTCTTGGTGTTGTTAGGTTGATTTTTAGTTTATATTATTTAGTTTGTATTGTCTCTATATTTAGCAGAAACAAAATTAATTTTAAAGAGGCCTACATTATTTTATTTCCTATATGAAGGCTTTTTGACTCCCCTTGGAATCAAATCATATTTACTTAAAATGTTTAGAATAAAATATGGCAGTGCAGATCAAACAACAGCATAGGCTCTGTCTTAAGTTAGGACAACCCTAGCTTCTTAAACATAAGAGGTGTTTTTTTTTTTTTTTGTCATTTTAGAATAAAACACCATGTAGTCCTGATTACCTGTGGGTTTGAAACTCAATAATCAGAGAGCAGAGGGAGCAGGTGTGTTAACTCTGTCAAAAATTTGGCAATTTATTTTTCCTAACTTAAATCTCCTTCAATTGCTGTTAGATATTATTCCTCAGCTCTCTCTTGATCTCAGTGGGAGTCTCCGACCTGAGGCTTACATGGCGTTATGAAGTACTTAAAACTCTTCAGATGAAAGGGCTATTAGTGCAAAATACTAATAAGCATTTAAATTATAAATGGTCTCAACATTTGTTCGCATCAGAAGCTGGGAACAGGCAATTTGAATATAAAACTATCCAAAACATATAGTTTGGGAAGCATTTTAGGAACACTGGTGAAAAGGCATTTGGTTGAAGGGTAGCTAGTCTATTCCTTTTTGAAAATCATGAAAGAAATTATGCAATAACCCAACACAAGCAAACAGATAAGAATATTAATTTGGAGCTCTATTGATCCAAGGGAATGAAATTGAATGACAGAAGTCTCTGTCAGGTAAAAGACAACATAATTAAACTAATTTCCATGGAGCCATAAGAAGATGGATTTTAGTGAAGCTTATTATTGACACGTTGTATTTAGAAAAAAGACAATTTGTTAATTATGTCCTCCATCACAGTAACATATTGATGATAATATGTTTGCTTTTCAAAGACGGTACATAGATGCCTAATGTCTGCCATTTAGTTTTCTCATAACTACAAAAATATTTGCACTACTGACTTTTATGAGTATTATGTGGTCTTGGTGCAGTTAGTTGCTGTGAGATAAAGCTGTCAATGCTCACATTATTTTTTTAGTGTATTATTGCTCTTAAAGTTTCTTATTTGCTGTTTTACAAAATGTTAACAGAACCTCAAAGTGGCAATATTCTCATTACTTTTAAAAAAAATGAAGGGCAGGTTCTGATGGCTCACAGGCTCTTGTCTCTGCATTTACTGACATTTTAAATTCAAATGTCAAACTTAATAGTGAGACAAGATAATTTTTCATAATGAATGGAATCGATGAACTTTTGAAAACAGATTGTGGTCAGTGGGTTAATAAAATGTGAAAACTTGGGGATGACTTTGGGCAATATAATTTTATGTAAAATAATCAGAAAAATAAATTCTGCTTTTAACATAGAAGAGTAACGTATTCTCAATTAATCCCACCCAAATATATTGTCTCTGAAGTGACGTGACCACATGAGATCAGTGTTACTTATTGCTAGCTGAGGTGTAAAGATACTAGCAAAGATACTATCAAATATTTCAAAGAGAAACAGGATTTTTATCTACATTTGTGCCTGTAGCTGTACTTTTCAAACTTGAATGTGTACAGGAATAGCCTCCGGATCCTGTCTCTGATCGAATGAGTCTATCTTGGAGTTGGGCCCCAAGATTCTGCAGTTCTAAACACTGCTACTGATTCACAGATCACATTTTTGAGTAGCAAGGCCCCGCTGTGAATCAAAGCCAGCTGTCGTTGCTGAACAGAGTTATTATCCAATGTAAAAAGCGTGGCAGTGGAAGCCTGTGACCACAGAAAGCAAGTTAGAGAGCATGTTGTCATCAGTGGGTAGATCTTGCAGATGAAGTTTACAAAAGTGACCCACGTAATTGTCAGATATATGTTTTTCCTATTTTTAGCTATAATTTCTTGATCATTGATGTTTACTCTAAATCCCTTTAAAACAATTCCCCTGGTAGAAATAAACAGAGTGTCCAAATTTTAAAGGAATACATGCTGTCTGTTGCTTGCAAAGTGCCTGCATTTAGGTGAGAAAAAATACAAGGTTTCCATTCTACACCTGCCAGTTGTAAGGTGGGTGATGCTAGACATAAATGTAACTTTCTTTTTCTTTCTGGGAACTGGAAAAAACAAATTCTATGTAAGTCTTTTAAAACAATGGTCAAATGAATCTTTTAAAATTGCCCCAGTGCAAATGAACGTAAGCACTTTGAGTGTTTTAAAATGTGGCAATCACTAAAACCAATTAAAAATGTCTCTGAATTTATATAAAATATGATATAATGGTAACTTTCTGGATGCTACTAGTCAAATACTATGATATATATATATATCTACATATATAGGTACACATACACCACACACACACACACACATATATATATATATATGAAAATAAGTTGTTTTGAAATAAAGCAGAAAAAAAAAATCATTCACAAAGAGACACCATAATAAAATTGTTAAAAGTGTGAGCTTTTTGTCCTTGGGCAAGTTAGTTAATTTCTATCCCTCAATTTCCTCATCTGTAAAGCAGAGATATTTTTATCTGCCTCAAAGGGTTGTTCTGAATATTAATATATGTAAAAAACTAAGAACTGTGCCTGGCAGATAATAATTCCTCAGTAAATGTTAGCTATTACCATCTGAAGTTTTGCTACAGTTAAAATTATCTTTGTGAAGGATCAGTATTTCCAAACGATATTTGGGAATGTCAGCTGGAATATTTTATAGGCCCTTAAAAAATCAAAGTGTACTTATTAGGTTCAGCATTAATATTCTTCTCTATGTACTGACGGTCAACTCTTCTTACCTAATAAGCAACCAAGAAAATCATTG
This sequence comes from Orcinus orca, assembly GCF_937001465.1. Taxonomy (NCBI): domain Eukaryota; kingdom Metazoa; phylum Chordata; class Mammalia; order Artiodactyla; family Delphinidae; genus Orcinus; species Orcinus orca. The sequence goes on along the minus strand of NC_064561.1, from coordinate 174,619,906 downwards.
ACCAAGCAAAGCTGAGTTTATTAGACTTAATGCAGTAATGGAGAACACTACTTTGGCAGAATCTCAGTACAATCTCAGAATGGAGAGTTTGGGAAAAGCTACTGATATTGATTGAAAGATAGGAAACTGATTGGGATTGGACAGTTAATGACATGACAGTTTAGGATTGATGAGTATAGATGGAGAGAGGGTGGGTAAAGTGAGCCATGATAAATAAACTTCTACCTGATAAGCAAGCTTTTTGCTCAGGTGAGCAATCTATTGTCCAAAAAAGAGAGCTGATGACTCAGATGAAAAATAGTCTCAATTAATTTTCTGAAATTTTATGAAGCAAGCAGGGAAGATATTTATGGGGTACAGCTTTATATATCTGACCAAGAGTTTCATGGAACGAGCCATTTTGACAGAGGTAGTGATTTTAATTCTAATGTTTCAAATTCTATTCTGAGTTAATGATATGTTTACCTCCCAGGTGACAGAAACAGAAGTGGGTTATATTCCCAATTTTTTCCCTTGTTTTCATTCATATGCCTAATTTATAATCAGCTATCTACCAGCTTTTTCTTCAGCAATAACCTAACCATGTTTTCAGATATCATGTCTGGACTACCACAATGTCTTCATAACTTTTTCCTTAGTTTCAAAACTAGCTTCCCTTCAAACAATGTCTATGCTATCTTTAGAATATAATTGTAGTATTATCACTCTTTTCCTTAATACCCTCCTTGCCTATGGGATAAAACACATTTTGTTTAGGCAAGAAACAAAAGGTTCTATATAGTGGGTGTGATGGATAGTTTTAAAGCCTTAATTCCTCCATACTCATGTGGATACCGAGGACTATCAATCTATCTTATGCTTTTTTTATGCTTTTGGAACTCTGTTCCTAGTAAACTAAGCTATTCCCCTGATGTGCTTAGGCTAGTAACTTGTAAATATTCATATCATGACAAATAGCAATGCTACAAGGGATTATGGTGTTTTGGCTGAGTTGAAGCTGAGAGTTGGCTGCTACTGTGAGAAGAATTAGATGATGCTTTAAGCTCATGTATCCATTTGTGCAACTAGTTTTAATAGAAGTTGGTCGGGGAAGGCAAATTCCATCCACCACTGGGGCCACATCTGACAGTCTTTTGTCACACAACAGAGGCTTGGCTTAGAGAGCAATGGGGAACCATAAAATTGCGTGACCTTAAGGGAATAAATAATCTAGTTGGTCAATAACAACAGGTAGTGTTGAGATGAACTCATGACATTCCATTATCTTCATATAGGTATTGATGTCCCGAGCCACTGTTACATGTAAGAGTATGTATGAAAGGGTAATCACAAAAGTGGTGGGCAGGGCTTCCCTGGTGGGGCAGTGGTTGAGAGTCCGCCTGCCGATGCAGGGGACACGGGTTCGTGCCCCAGTCCGGGAAGATCCCACATGTCGCGGAGCGGCTGGGCCCGTGAGCCATGGCCGCTGAGCCTGCGCGTCCGGAGCCTGTGCTCCGCAACGGAAGAGGCCACAGCAGTGAGAGGCCCGCGTACCACAAAAAAAAAAAAAAAAAAAAAGTGGTGGGCAAAAATACGTGTCATATTTTCAGATTCAGAGCTGTGTCTTGGCAAACCCATTTCCTATAATGTTTCCATCTATCCCTCTATCATTAGAAAAATTAAAATAATTTTTCTTCTGCAGTTGATCTAAAATGGACACAGATGTTTAGTTGAATGGTAGTCTAAAGGTAACAGCTGATGAAGCCTGATGAAGTCTCCTGTAGTAAACTCTAGTTCCATGAAGAAAGTCCATTTGGCGTCACAACTTTACTGTCTAATGCAGTCCTTAGGAATGAGTAGGAGCTTGATAAACATTTACTAAAGAATGGAAGGAAAAAAGAAAGGAGGAAAGAGAGAGAGAGGAACAGAGAGGGGGGTTAGAGAGGAAGGAAGGGATGAAAGAAGAAAGGAAGCAATGACATATTTGAGACCAGAAGAGGAAAATAAAATTCAGAAGAAAAGCAGGAAGGGAGCTGGCATATTTAAAAACCACTTGCATTCTTGTATTTTATCTATTAAAAATTCCTATTCATCATATAAGATAAATTAGATATTTTAAAGTTTTCATTATGTGAAATTGGTTCAAGATATGTGAAAGTTGCTTTTGGTGAGAAAAACCTGAGACATAATACTGTAATTTCTGATTTGCACTAAAGTATTTTAAAATGTTATTTATAATATCCAAGTGAGAATGTTTTAGATAAGAATAACTAAGTAAATAAAATATATATATAGACTTCTGTACAAGTTAAAATTAAAGGAACATTTGAAAAGTATTTAGGTTGTTAAAATCAGTCAGGAAACTTTGCTGGCCTTCTTTTTTTGTTGTTTGTTCCCTTCATTCATCTTGATAATAGTAACAGGAACATCTAGTCTAGTCCTTGCCCTTCCAGATTGAGAAAACAAAGCATTTATTATTGCAAAAACTCAGCATAAACTAGAATAATTTTTAACCTTTTAATAATTTCTCTAAGGTTGATATATTTGGTCAGCAAAAACACTCTTGACCTTTAATTTTCAAGGTCCTTTTAGGATGTTTGCTTGGTGCAAATGGAACCATTTTGGAAACTACAAAGCTTTCATCTCTTTCTCTTTCTACATATGTTAAGTTAGTAACCATCTACCCAAAACATTTCATATTACAGTCATTGTCTACAGTTTGGTATTTTTAAATATAGACACCATTGTCTCTGGATTATGTTACAGAAGCAAAAGTGAAAATGGAGTTTTCTAGATTCAAATGACCTACAACTCAGTGATCTAGGTTTCTCAGAATTTCTCAACATTCTAGCCTGAATAATTCTTAGTAATGGGGGTGCTGATTTGTGCATTGTATAAGATTTAGCAGCATCTCTGATCTCTACTCATTAGATGCAAGTTAGCACCTCTCCCTGTTGTGATAATCAAAAAATGTTCCTAGACACTGCTAAATGTCCCTTGGAAGCAAAAACATCCCCAGTCGAGAATCCCTAATGCAACAACTGAAAGGCTTCATACGTGTACGTTGGTATAGCAGTGGCATATTTTTTCACAGTGTAGCAGTATGGGTATTCATTTTGCAGTGATGAGACCAAACATACATTGTTAAAAACCCGTTTATGTTTTGTTTTGTTGCAGTGCTGCATGCTAATTTGACTTTCCATTGGATCCTGCTACATTAAAATGTAATTGTAATTATGCCTTCTGTTGGGGCATTTAGATAATATTAGGTGTTGAGAGTAAAAGATACATTTTTGGTAATAAAATAATTTGAGAAGAAAATGTAGCTGTAGGTGCTAACTGAAATTTATAATCTATTTTTATCAAGTTGCATTGGCAAGAAGCTATTAAGCTTGTGGAATGGAGTAACTGAGCACTTGGTATATAGTGTGGTGAGAATAAACATCTGGTTCCTCAATATCGTACCTTACAGTGGACACTTGAAGCAGATGATTAGCCAGCTTCTGGTGATGAAGTTAGAATGGTACAACAACTTTCACTAATGAAAGCCTAGATGATGGTCCTTGTTATCTCACTGAGAATAGCTCATGTGAAATGACAATCAGCTCAATTCAAAGTCACCATTTCAATTTTAAGAAGGTAAGTGGTTTTGTGACGCCACACTATTCCTTACAGAGACGACAAAATGATCAAAGTCAGATTAAGTTTTTTCTCAACTTAGTTTTTTCTTTAATTGTTATTAAATTCTGATTTCATTCTCCCCTAGGAAGCACCACATGTATGGCACTGTTACACTTGAGCTCACTGTAATACACTTGAGCTCACTGTTGCTCACTGAAGCAACAGCTAATGTGATGCTTACCTGGGATTTCCTTTTGTCAAAATAAAAAAAAAAAATTGCCTCTCTGTAAGAATTTGAGGTTGGAACTAAAATAAGGAGAGTCCTGTAATGGAAATTGTAAAATAGGTTAACCAGGGGTTCTCAACGTTTGGTTTCCCACTAGCAGCACCAGATGCTAGATGTTTGTTAGAAATGAAAAGTCTCAGGCTCCACTCCAGACCTACCAAATCCAGCTCTGGAGGTGGGACCAGCAGTGTGTTTATTCAGCTGTCCAGGTGGAGTGATGATTGCCAACATTTGAGAACCAGTGGACTTGTAAGCCTGTATCAGCATGATATAGTGGACTCAGAATTTGCAAAATGATATTCACTGCATCATCTCCTAGGGGAAATGGAGTAAGGTACTGTATTTAAGTACCAAATCATACAGGATGCAATTTGATAAGATTCATTAAGATTCTTCTACTAACCTCTCCCGCCAATAATTCCATGTTCTTTCACCAGACCCTGTCTTCTCTTTGCTCTCTTACTGGTGATACCAGGTTCCACACAAGTATATCCTCAAACTTGAAACACCAGCTTGTCAGAGTATTCATCTACGAAAGACAGTCTTTCCCTAAAGAGGGGCTGGATGCAAGAATTTCATCGCAGCTTCTGAAAGAATTAGACTTTTCCCAAAATAGTTACACAGCCACGCTACGTCACCCTCATCAAAACACTAGAAGGATCTTCAGTAACATTCTAAAGTAGGGGTGATGGTGAAAGAGGACAGGAGACATGTATGATAGTAGGGTGGGAAGAGAGAAATTTAGAAGATTGTATTGACTTTTGTAGAAAAATATTTAAGGCAAAGCTAGAGCCTGGACTTGTTGGAAAAATTTGCCTTTGCAAATTGACTTTTATGTCACTTTCCTGATGAGCATTCAAAAAATGCCCTCAGCCTGTTATCAGGGACCAGTTTGCAGATAGCCATCCCTAGAATGTCAGGAGGCATTTGGGAGGTAAAGAATCTACCCAATTTGAACAATGAAAGGAGATTGATGATCTAAGGACCAGATGCCCAGTGAAATGTGCTACCCCTAAAGAGAAGGCTGTGGTGTTTATTACCCTCATAGCTCTTTGTAGGAATTTGTATCATCTATTATCGTTACCTGTATCAAGGGATGTATGTTTCCTTGTGTCTATCACTTGGTGATAAAATGAACAATGTGTGTGTGTGTGTGTCTTTGTGTGGGTGTGTGTATATGTGTGTGGTTGGTGAATAGGATAGAGAAGCGGAATGGAGTCAAAATTAGATCCCTAGGATTTGTCTTGGAAAACTGGATGATTAGCCAAACAATTCACAGGATAATATGAAAATTATGAAGGAGGTCTGATCTAGTCCTATGAGTCTTAGAAATCTTGGACCATACTGTAATTACAGAACCAGCCCAAATGCATCCTATTCTTTTATTAATAATGCACTGAATTGTTTTTCAGAGGTAACAGAACCAAACCGTAAGTCATGCAGCTGAAGCTTGCTCAGAGGAGAAAATTTTACCTCAAATAACACCTAGAACCAAAGTTGCTCCCTGCCATGAAACCAAAGGACTGGGACATGATCTGAACCCTTTCAGAAGGGAAAGGTCCATTGTCTAATGAGATCTAGTACTGAAGCCTCCTTACCATACCTTACCATAAATGACCAAGTTCCAAAGCCCTTTTATGGAAACCTGCCCCATCAGTGCTTCCACATACTAACCTTCCTCCCCTAGCTCATAAAAGCTTCCCTGAATGCCAGATCAGGGAGACAGATCTAAGCTTTGCCTCCTGTCTCCTTGCTTGGCCGTCCACCCTGCAATAAAGCCTTTTCTCTCTGAAAAAGAACTTTTGTCTCTGTAATTGGTCTTTCCTTTGCACAGCTGACAAGGAGACTTTGCCAGGTAACAATATAAAATCAGGTGGTACTGATTATCAGAGCTCATATCTTTCTAACTTAGGATGCATGTGAAATTTTGAAATTTATCCATTGTATAAATGTTTTGAAAATCCTCAAATAGTCATTAAGTTCTGTATGAAAATATGCAATTAATACCAGCTTTATCATTTTTCTTTTTTCTACTAAGATTTGTTCTTATGAGTACAACCATAGCAAATGTAGGTCATTCATTTGACTTCTGTGAAAACCACCTTAGAGAAAGACCGATAGAATTTGGGTTTCACAGCTTGTAATAGGACCATGTTCGTGATTTGCAGTAGTTTGAATTTTGTGCTGTGATCAGTACTATTTGTCTGTGTTCATATCATCCTTGTCTGAGCATTTCATACAGGAAAATTTAGAGTCATACAAGAGAAACTGTTTTGAAATATGAACACAGGAATAATCATTCTAAGTTTGGGTCATTTCATCTTTAGAACCAGGCAATGCTGTTTAATAACGCAGACACATTAGAGTTACAACATTGAAAATGGTGCTCCCATCGAGTTGTAAACTCGATGACACTGCACATGCTGCAAATGTATATGATTTAGGAAGCCAACTGTATATAAAATAGCTGTATATAAATTGTTATTAGAGACTTTTTAAATGGGAATTATAATTCTAAAATTTGTTGCTTGGATACATATACATTCTTTTGTTAATGTTTCTGCTTATATTCATTAAAAGGAGAAAATGTTTTCCCCTACCTCTAATGAAATCCTCCAAATTATCAGATTCTACTTTCAAAATCAGGATATAAAATAGGGGTGGACTTTTCACATTTAAGGATTTTAATAATGGGATTAAGGGCCAAGAGCCAACTGAAGCAGCAAAAATCTAAAATATATTATTTATATTAACCTTCCATAAAACCACTTTAAACATTTTGCATTATGGAAATGTGAAGTTTTATACTGATTATTGATGCGACTATTCATGCAGGAAAAATATGAATGTTACAATTCACTTTTCCAAGGTGTGTGGAAATAAAATAGTGGTAAGTGGCTTTAAAACTGATCTAACAAAAGATACACTGAAGAGTGTTAATTTCAACAAGGACACAAGGCTCTGAGTCTTCCAATAGGTTGTATTGCTTTAGCCATTTCATTTCCACAATTACGAATGCAATTGTTTTCAGAGTCGTGAGTAAAACTTCCTTACTTTTCTTGATGCATTCAACATTTTCAATTTATTAAAATAGTAGATCCTAATTTTAGAAAATCTAGAACATCTAGAGAAGCATAAGGAAGTATTAAAAATTATCTGTAAAATGTGTTTTGGTAGATAAGATAATAGCTGTCATATTTGTATATTTCTTACCAATACTTTTTGTTAATTACTTTTATTAAAATGACTTATATATAATATTATATATATAGATATGTGTGTATGTGTGTAGATATACATATATACACATATATTTGTGTATTTGTGTTGTGTGTATATATACTATACATATATAAAATTTGGATCATACTATATATACCCTGCTTATATTAATATTTTATATATCTTTTTAAATGACTGCATAACCCAATGTAACGCCATTCATAACTAGACTCATAGGTTGATTCTAAGATATTTTTAGTGTAAAAATCGAGGCACATATGTTTAAACATTCTTCTTTGTACATTTTTAAAATTATTTCCTTGCTATGAGGGAAATTTAAGAACAAAGTAGCATGAATTTTTTGCAGGTCTCCTAAAACATAATACCACATTGCATTTTGAAGGTTGCAGTAAACTGCTGAGTCATAACCCAAGATCTGTTCTCAACTGTCATACGTTAAAAAAAGATATAATGTTTAAAGATGTAATGACAATCAAATAGCCATAAAGAAAAATCTAGGTGAATCACAATTTGGCCAACTGACAACAAGACTGACAGAAACAGCTCTAACAAAAGTCATCTTCAGACATACTCTGTGAGAAAAATAAACCCCTACCTCTTTTAAGCCTCTTTTAGGGTCCTTTTTTTCTTGCCTTTTGCCTTTTTGAACTGAAACTATCATTGAACTGAAACTATTTGTAACTCATATAAAGAAGCTTAGTAGGGGCAAAATTCTTTTCATTACTTGATATGAAATAATAAACCTTATTTGGCATTAAGTCTAATGAAAATATCATCTTCCATGTTAGAGAAAACAAGTTGGTTCAGAAGGTAAGTATAATTTTTCAAAGGAAAAATAAATGTTCTCCAACATTGTCTAAACCGTTTAAAAGTATTTTTGAAATAACGGTTCCTTCCAGAAGTGTTTTGGTTCGATTACGTAGTAGACTCCAAAAGGTAGCTGCTCTTTAGATAACCATTCTCATTTGGGGAAGATAAATATAGATATATATAGAGAGTGAGAGACTGAAAGAGTAAAATCCAAATAGAGACATAGAGAGAGGCAGAGAAAGAGAGACTGAAATTAAAGGACCATGTTTACAGTGATTCTGAAAATGTTTTTGAAAAATAGCATCGAGTTTATTTTTCCCATTTCATATCACATTATGACCTTTACTCCTGTAAACAATTTTCAAAACCATATTTCTCTTCTTATGGAAGGAAAATCCTCTTACCTTGGCCCATCAACATATGTAAGCAGAATAAATCCTTGACTCCAACAATGTACAAATGTAATGAGACCCAACATTTTCAAATTTAAACGAAGGGAAAATTTGCTGCTCTTGCTGCTATTGAAATGTACTCCATTAGAAATAATTTCTTGTCCTAAATTCTAGCTATCATAAGACACTGATAGCACTCACCTGGAAAATGTGAAGGTATGTAACTGAGGGACAAGACAGATGAGCTGAAATAAAAATAAACAATTCACAAATATGTGCATCGCCCTTTTCCATATTAGGATAGAAAACACTGATAGTGCCAAATATTCAATAATGTGTAATGTCTTTCTATGAGCAATAGTGCTTTACATATTCTTTTGTTTTGTTAATAGCACAAATCCATATGAATTTCCTTCATCAAATTCTTACACTCTTATTCTGGGATCTAATCCAATTTCCATATGGATTTACAGTCTGAAATCTCCTCTCAGATGTTTTGTGTATATGTAAAAAATGTAACGGGGTTTAGGTCTCTATTAGTCTAGATTCGTCTTAAATTCTAAATTCTGCTATCCTAACTGCAGGGCTTCTTCAAAACCAATACGAGTTCTAAAATCACTACTTTCTTCTACTGTATCCTTTCATTTCCTATTTCTGAGTTCAGGTCTCTTTCCCCAAAATGTCTTAGTTTCATGAAAACAATAGTTATGTTCATTGTATTCATCATTTTGTCTCCCATGCCAGCTATGAAGAAGTCATTCTATAAATATTTTCTGAATCTATGTATATGTTAATTAATATGCAAATTGACTAAGAGTTAGTGAGAATTCCTGGAGTCATATAGCAAATGATAGTTCTCTCCTAAATTATATTCTAATTTCAATCCATAGAGTTAAATACCATCACAATTATGTTATACATTTTTAGAGCTATTCTATGCAGGTGCATTTATGTATGCATGAAGATGACATATATGTACTTACTTTGCATAAGTAAAGCCATACAATGTTCATCTAACAATACATAATCTACTTCAACTTTTAAAGGGCTTTATAAGTGTTCCATTGTATGAATAACCTATAATTTCTTTAAATAATTCTTTAAATTAAATAAAGAAAATTCCTCTCTTTGGTCAAAGGACTGTTAAAGGAGAAGTCCGGTAAGATTTAATGGGGTTATCCACACCCAGTGGCAGTGGTGGCCCAGTCTACCTATTGCATCTTTGCCAGGAGAGCATGGGCAGAACAACTTATCCTTTGAATCACACCCAGTGGTAATGGGAATGCCCTTCTCCCTCCAATGGTGATGTCAATGGAGACAGTGAAGACTGCCAGAATCTACATTCTAAGTCTAAATAAGTTGACAGACTATTAAATAGAAGATTTAAATGTGGTCAAGAATGCCCTATCATGATATTCAATATGTCCAGTATATATTCAACTATCACTCATACCAAGAACCAGGAAAATCTCAAATGTAAGGAGAAAAATACAACTTATTCAGTACTGAGATTAAATAGATACTGGAAATATTTGGCAAAAATTTCAAAGCAGCAGTACAGAATATATGTACTGTTCATGCACACATGGCCCATTTACCATGATAGACCATACTCTGGGTCATAAAAAACAAGAAAAAACAAACAAGCAGACCCCCAAAAACCCTATAGCTAACATCATACTTAATGGGAAAAGATGCAGTACTTTCCCCCATATAGTCAGAAACAAGGCAAGAATGTTCTCTCTCAACATTTCTTTTTAACATTGTGCTGGAGATCCTAACTTGTCAAATGAAAAAAAAATTAAGTACAGATGGAAATAATGAAATAATATGTGCCCATTTACTAATGACACAGCTGTCTACATGAGAAATCCAAGGTTTCTACCTCTTGAACTTATAATTAAGTTCAGTATGGCCACACAGTACAAGATCACCAGACAAAAATTAATCACATTCTACGTGCTAACATTAACATTGTAGAAATGAAACTTAAAAATACCTAATACCACTTTTATTTGTTTCCAAAAATGAACCATGTAGCTATAAATACATTTAATAATTTATGCTGTAATATACTTATGTAATAAATCAAATAAGATGTACAAATGGAATGCTAAACCATGTTTATGAATAGGATTACTCATCATAAGAAAGATGTCAATACTTCCCAAATTGATCCATAGGTTTAAGGCAATTCTTATCAAAATTCCAGTGAGGTTTTTGTAGGTGTAGTCATGCTTATTCTAAAATTTATGTGAAAAGGCACAAGCCCTAAAATAGCCAGAACAATCTTGAAAATAATAATAAAGTGTGAGGAATTTGTCTACCCCTCATTAAGGGGTATGCTATAGTAATGTATGTTACAGTAATCAAGACAGTGTAGTATTGACAAAGGTTTAGACCTATAGATCAATGAAAAAAATAGAAATCTTACAAATAGACTCAAAAATATGCCAACCTGATTTTTGACAAAGGTGAAAAAGCAATTCAATGGAGGAAAGTTAGTGCTGGAGCAATTGAACATTTATAGGAAAAAAAAAAAGTGAAACTTGAAACAAGCCTTATAACTTACACAAAAAATTCAAACTACATTACAGATGTAAAAATAAAATATAAAATTCTAAAACTTTCAGATTTAAAACATAGGAAAAGTCTGCAGAATCTAGGGCTAGGCAAACATTCCTTAAACTTGACAACAAAAACTTATTCCATGAAAGAAAATTTGACATATTGGATTTCATCAAAATTGAACACTTGTGCTTTGTGAAGAGGGTGAAAATATAAACTATAGACTTGGAGAAAATATTTTAAAATGCTTATGTGGCAGAAGACTAATATCTAGCGTCTATAAAGAACTTTCTAAACTTAAGAATAAAAAGCAAACAACCCAATTAGAAAATGTCAAATAACATAAACAGACATTTCTCTGAAGAGGATGTAGAAATGGCAACATAATGTTCAACCCCAGAGCTGTTAGGGAAATGAAAGTAAATCTACAATAATATAGCACCTACACATTTATTAGAATGACTACAATTTTAAAAATATGATAAGAACCCCAAATGCAGGGTGAAATGCAGAGAAACTTCATAGATTGCTCATGGATATAGATCCAAAGAAATGGAAATTTATGTTTACACAAATGCTTAAAGCACTTTTACTTGTAATAGTCCAAAATTTGAATGAACCCAGATGTCCCACAACAGATGAATGATTAAACAAACAAGTGTGGTACAAACAGTAGAGTATTATCAAAGAATGATAAAGGCTGGATAAATCCAACAATTTGGATGAAACTCTGGGAAATTCTGCCAAGGAAAAAAATCCAAATCCAAAATGTTACATCCTGTATGGATCCATTTATGTAAAAAATTATAGAAATATATAACAGATTCATGGTTACCAGATGTTAAGGACGGGGTGAGGGAATGAGTAGTCATAGAAGGGTAATATGAGTGATCCTCATGCATTTATACTTCTACATGGGAATGTATATGATAATAATGCATAATATTGGTTTATATTCTTTTCAACTTTATGTAACTAAAAACACAGTGCAACATAGACTTCATTTTCAATTTTGCTAAGCATTATGTTGGCTACATTCATGAATTTATTTGTATGATATTCAATTAGATTAATTCAATTAAATGGATACACAATTGAGATATTCATTGAATTCTTCCATATTACAAATAATGTAATAAAAATCTGGATTTTATTTATGCAGAGGTCAAGTCCTCCCAAAGTGTCAAGAATTACATTTATGGAGTTTTAGTTGATTTTAAATAATGTCCATGACTATTTTAGCCTCAGAATATTAGTTATAAATCGTATATCTGTGATCATAATCCTTGAGCATACTTTATATCTACTGTACTGTAGAACACTTACATCTTATAAACTTATTCAGCAGAAAAGTAGACTGGCTTCTGTCAACATCTAAAATGGAAGTTCATTTAAAAGCATGAAAGTATGATACTTTGATTTCAGGGTCAGTCAGGGTGGAACCAGGACTGCTAAATTTCCAGAATTTAATATTGCAGTTGTTGAAGCCCCTGTTACAGGAGAGGAAATTTAATCATTTCTGGTGAGCTCAGTCTTTCTCAAGAGACCAGCATGCAGGAAACATCCACTCACTCAAGAGAAGAGATAGCTATTGAGGTACAGCACGTAGAGAATGAGTCTTATGAAAGTGTGTATCACATCAAATACAGTTCTGGCTTTAAACTATCCTGAAATTGAGAAGAAGATTGAAGAGGTCACAAACTTGGCTACATTCTCTGGTATTTATTAGGTAAGCTGAGGTTAAGTTAATGCCATTTAATAGTAGCCCTTAATATTCATGTCTAATGTACAGGAGGGGGAATCCCTGTTCCTGTCATTTTCATTTCACCCTGGTAGGAAAACTAATTTAAAAGCAAGGAATAGAGATTCCTATTGTTGTGAAAAACCTGATGCCAGTTTCAGAGGAAGTGGATCAGTACTAGTATTCTGCTCTCTTTTGTTAAATGGATACTTGCTTTCTCAAGGGAAAGTATGTATTTATCCCTGGGATATCAAACTTTTCATTGGATAATAAGGTTGTGAGATTGTACTTCAATGAAAACTCAAATTCAGTTTTAAATGTTCAAATTAAATTTAGCCAAAATTCTTTCTCTCAGTCCGGGAAACCATCAGCTATGATTTTCTCAATGTAGAATTCCTGTTTAGTAGTATCCTCAGGTGTTTGAAGGTCTGGGAACAAAATGATACAAGACAAGACAAACTTAACCAAATATTCATATCTTCCTTCATGTAGCACTTGAAAAATCAACCTTTTCCTCATCTAATAAACTCTTTTCTATACATAAAATTAAAGTTCCCAAACCAGTTTTCATAGAATATCTATGAGGATTTAGTAGCCATGCCTTGTTAAAATATATTTTAGAAATAACATTGCATTAGACAGGTCTGGGTTTGATATGCTGTCATAACAAACAAACACAGACATTTATTTGCTTAACATCTACAAGTTCATTACCACATGGACAAATTCCCCACTGGGTACAGAGTTCCCTTCCAAATGATGAATCAGGCTGACTCTGTCTTGGCTCCACTCTTCAAACATTTGACCTTCAGGTTCAGAGGGAATTGGAAGGGTGTGCGCGGGACTTTAAATTCTTCAGCCTGGAAGTTTCATGTGGCACTACTGTCAAAAGCATAGGTCACAGTTAGTCATGTGGCCCTTTCTAAATTCAAAAGGCCTTAGAAATGTGGTTTTCATATGCACCTATGATGGAGAGATCATAGGTGCATACAGTAAAGGCAATAACAAACTCAATATCAACTATTTGACTCACTTTCCCCCAACTACGCACAGCCAGAGCACATACTCATGCCCTCTTGAAGGAAGACATCATAGAACTTCAATCAATCCACCATGTCCTACATAGTTTCATTCCCCCGGGTCACTTGCTGTAATCTACCATTAAATCTGAACACTAACAACTTTTAGTTTGCATATCTATGAGTTAAAAAGACAAGACATATCCCTGAAACACACACAGCACACACACACACACATTCTCACACACATGGAAGAATGTGGTAAGTGGGATAGATAACAAATTAAATTCTTCTTTGCACAGAAGAAATAAAGAAAACACATAAGTTGCTTGCCCAGGGCAGAGAATTGGAAAGCTCTCTATCCTGGCTGCAGTTAGCCCTAATTCTAATTTGCAGTGGAAATTCCTTTGTCTTATTCTCTCTTACTTCTGGGAGGGTATTTTGATCTGGGTGGTACTTTTGTCCCCTCATTACTGTCCTTGGTCAAAAATGTTGTGGATGTTGGTGAATATGCAAAAGTTTCTTAGACGTCTTCTTACTTGAGTAAAGTAGGGGTGCATTTTTGTTTTGATTCTTGAGCAGTGAAGGTAGTCTTAAGGTTTTATTGGTAATACATTTCTATCAAATGAATAGTAGACTTTTATCTATTTGGCTCAGGTAAATTCTGGGTACCAGTAAATAAATTAAATGTCCTTTTAGATAAAGTTATCTTTCTATCTCCTTGTTTTGTCATTCCTTTTCTTTTCCCCATATCCTTGTGTTGGCTATTGTCTAACTATATTAAGCAAGAAATGGGAAGAAGATCTATCTTTAGTCTGATCTTATTTTGAGTTATTTTATCCACCATAGAGGTTCTGATAAACACCACATTCTTAATCTGACTTTCTGTTCAATTTCAATCAAATGAAATGTTTTATCAAAATATACTAGATATTTTGTACATCTTTTTAATTTAGGTGTGTTAATGGTTAATCCATTAGTACAGAACTAATCAACAACTACTGAGGATGTATTAAAAAAGGTTTTTATTCCTGTGTGGATGACTAGGATAAGTTCTTTTGAAAATCAATGTTTGCTATTAGAACAGGGGTCCCCAACCCCCGGGCCATGGACTGGTACGGGTCTGTGGCCTGTTAGAAATTGGGCTGCACAGCAGGAGGTGAGCAGTGGGTGAGCAACGGAAGCTTCATCTGTATTTACAGATGCCCCTCATCACTCGCATTATCACCTGAGCTCGGCCTCCTGTCAGATCAGTGGTGGCATTAGATTCTCATAGGAGCGTGTGTATCAAAACCCTATCAGTGAGGGGCAAGTGAAAACCCTATCAGTGAGTGGGAAGTGAAAACAAACTCAAGGCTCCCACTGATTCTGCATTATGGTGAGTTGCACAATTATTTCATTACATATTACAATGTAATAATAGTAGAAATAGAGTGCATAATAAATGTGATGCGCTTGAATCATCCAAAACCATCACCCACTGTTGTGGAAAAATTGTCTTCCATGAAACAGTCCCTTGTGCCAGAAAGTTTGGGGACCACTGTATTAGAATATATTTGGATATTTATGCAATAAAAATGCAGAATTTTAGCTTTCTGATGAAATACACAATTTAAAATTTTAAATAATTATTTTAAACTTAAAAATTTTATTAGAGGAATTGACTCATGGGCGAAGGAAACTTTTCTCTTTTGATTGTTGCTCAGTTTCTATTTTTGTAGTTACTAATATTTAAGTTGCCCTAATGATGCAGCCTTCAGAGGGAAAATACTTTATCTTACCCACAGAAACTAATATGTTCAATCTCCTCACCTCTAACCTTCCTCACTGGTATTGCTATAAAAGAGGGTTGATAAGCAACACCCGGAATCTCTACTTTTTCATATTTTAGTGAATTGAAACATAATCAGTGAAATCAATATATTTTTTGTTCCCAAAATTATATAAAAATTCAAATTGCAGAGTTACATTCATGAATATCAGTTGATTTAATAGCTCAAATCTATTTACTTTAAAAGAAACCAAGTTGTCAAGAGGTATCCTTTCTTATATGTATTTGACTTTCTTATTTTTTAAACAATTTGTCATTAATAATATTATCCATTACCATTATTTTTTGACAAGATTTTTAGCAGATAAATTATAGAAATAATGTAAACAATAAAATAATTCCCAGTAAAAAATATATTTTAAATGTTTTCTAAAAACTTGGGGATAGGTGATCAACTTATCCACTGAGTGATAATCAGCTTGATTTCCCCTCAAATTTAGCAAAGGGGATTATAGTGTCCCTGGGGTTTTCTCCAGCTTGACTGTCCTGTGCAGGGTACACACTGGAATGGAAAAGGGACCAGATAATGCTGCGATTGCTTTAAGAGTTTTGTCCCTAAGTGACCTCTCTGTGAACAAGCTGGGCAAAGATTCAGTAAGTTGCATTTGGCAAATACTAGTTCTGTAGCAGCAGACCTCTGCATGTGATTTTGGTCAATAGAGTTTAATTACCTGTATTTAAAGTATTAGTGACTGATTTCCTAACATGTATACAAATCTCCCTTGGCAGAGAGTGTGTTGCATCAAAGCAGATTGACAGGGACCAGATGACAAAATTGGGCACAATTTGAGCAATACTGAAATGTGAACTTGTGGCAACATGACTGTAATATTTTTCCCTACACATTTAAAAATATTTCAGAATAAAAAGAATTGAGATGCTTCTGGGAGAGAGAATTGTATAGGTCAGGGAATATAATATGGTGGAGTTTAGCTTTCTTGTTAATAACTGCAGAAAGAGAGACATTTTAAAATTTTGTCTGTAATTTGATAACTTGTCTAATTAATTAGAAACTTCACAGATGTTATAGGCTGATTTATGTCCCTACCAACATTCATATGTTGAAGCTCTAAATCTCAGAACCTTAGAATGTGACTGTGTTTGGAAATAGGGTCTTTAAAAAGTTATTTAGGGTTAAGAGAGGTTATAGGGTAGGGTCCTAATACAATATGACTGGTGTCCTTGTAAGAAGAGGAAGAGATTCCAGGGTGGGGCGAGCACAGAAGAGAAGCCTTGAGAGAACATAACAAGGAGGTAGCCATCTACAAACCAGAAGAGGCCTCAGAAGAAACCAATCCTACTGGCATCTAGATCTTGGACTTCCAGCCTCCAGAACTGTAAAAACTAAATTTCTGTTCTCTAAGACACCCAGTCTGTGGTATTTCTTTATGGCAGCCCTAGAAAACTAATACAAGGATCCTTACGTTTCCCTAAAACTTCTAACATTTGGCTTTATTTAAAATTTGTATATGGATATTTTTTCGGATGTCAAGGTTTCTATGAACTTTTAATTCTTTCCATGAAATATGTGACTTTAAATTATAGTATATTTTTCTTTACTAAGTGAGGCAATGATTTTTTATTATATCAAATGCAGTTTCCACTCTCCAAAGCTGGTTATATACAGCAGGTCATATTTTTATGTATGAAAAATACTTTGTCATTGCCCTTCTCCAAGGTTACCTTCAGGTTTCTTAATGAAGGGGAGGACAATTCTTTTCTCTGTTGTGCTTTATAGATTTCAGTTAGATAGAATAGTGGCTTTGACAGAAATACTGGCATTTATTTATTTTTTTGTGAACATGAGTGTAATTTTTAATAAATATCTTGTAGAATGTGTTAATGTTAGATCTCCTTGTCATCATCATTACAAGGAGGAGAATTGTGATGAAAACACTTGCATGTAGAGGTAATTTATACATTGCATCGTTTCCTGAAGAGAATATAAAGAAAGATGGCACAGTTATAAGGCATTAATAGAGAGAGCTGATTTTTTAAAATGCTTGTATTTGTAGGATCCAAAATATCTCCTTGCCAGAAAGTGAGACTAGTTAAGGCTGGTTATTACAGTTTTAATTATAAACTTTCCTAATGTTCAATATCTTGAAATTATTTAAAAGCAAATTTATTATTCTCTTTGAAAATAATATTAAAAAGTTTTTATATATATTTATATAATACACTATACAATAAAATGTTCATGTCCAAAGAAACTCTGAACTGATTTTGTACAGTTTACATGTATAATTCTTGTCTATGTTGTTTATTCAGTGTACATAAAAAAGAGAAAGGATAATAGAAAATATTTTGTCTAATTTCATTTTACATATAAAAGTAATTTATTAAAAATTTTCCCTATAAAAATTACTTACTGATTGTAACAAAGATGCAGAAATAATATTCTAATTCTTCAATTCTTAAGTTTCAGCTAAAGTTTATTAATATCACTTATATCATGCATTCAAAATAACTTTCTTTTAACCATAAATCAAAGTGAATAATATTTCTTCATTAGTATTCCAAACATTGCTTCATTCTTTCATACTAAGTCCTTATCATTTTCCTTTTAGCTAAATTTAGCATTAATATGAAAAGTGCAGTGTCTAAAATTTCAAAGCAAACATCAGAGAAGCAGCTGGTGATGGCAATATATTTTGTTAGCTGCACTTATCAATGTGAATCAGATGTCAGTTGGGACATGTCTATTCCTTAATATATAGCTTCTTTTGGCACTTTTGTGTCCTAGAACATACAATACCATCAAATTTTGACAGTTTCCTTGAGATTTATATTTTCATTGCCTTGGTGACCTCAACTTCTTGCCTTCATGATTTTCTGGTTCTTATAGCTCTTTCTTGGCTGTCTTGACTTTTAAAAAAATAGGCTATCAACATCTCACCTCTTTGCCTTATCAAGTTTTTCGTTTAAGAAGAGAAGATTTCGGGCTTCCCTGGTGGCACAGTGGTTGGGGGTCCGCCTGCCGATGCGGGGGACGCGGGTTCGTGCCCCGGTCCGGGAGGGTCCCGCGTGCCGCGGGGCAGCTGGGCCCGTGGGCCATGGCCGCTGAGTCTGCGTGTCCGGAGCCCGTGCTCCGCAGCAGGAGAGGCCACAACAGTGAGAGGCCCGCGCACCGCAAAAAAAAAAAAAAAAGAGAAGATTTCTACCCTAAGAGAATTTCTTAAGTTGCTTTTAAGCCATAGAGATTTGTTATTCAATTGCATTATATTTAATATTCCATTTTCAACCTAAAGTAGCTTAGTAGGTTTTCTGCCTCTTCCCTTTTTCACACACTTTTATATGTCCTTTTCTAATGTATATATGGATTTCTCATGTCTCTGTGGTCCTCAAGCTTATCCTAACCATGTTACCACTAACCTCGTATTCTAGCTGCTATGAGTGTGGTGTAAACATTTTTTTTTATAATGAAATTTTTCAGAGAGTTTCTGAAGATTAAAAATGATTAAAGAAAGAAAAAAAGAGAAGTTCAGGAAAATTATAGCAAGCTTGTTTTGGTATAATAATAATGATAGTTATGGTAACAGCTTTGGTACATATGAAGAAGTATTTTCTTATAAAAATTATTTAAATAATTTTAGCTATCATTCATAGTACCTTTGTCAGAGGTTTAAATAGTACTCTACATTGATTACTGTAGAAATGGAATACTTTCTAGTTATTTTTTTGCATTATTAAAATATTATTTCTTTCAAATTCATGTATTACATCCACACATTTCACATTTGCATTTTTAACTTGTGTTGCTACATTTTATTAAAATTAGATGTATTTACACAGTTGATCAACTAACTTTGTATTTAGAACTGTGCTTTGATTGTGTTACAACCATATTGAGACATTGGGTAAGTTCTGAAAGAGGAGAGAAATAAGGAACGTAAGAAAGGAAGTGGGCAGAAACGGGAAAGGAAGGAGGGAAGCACGGGCATAGGACGAGAAGAAAGCAATCAAATTGAAGTCTGTATCAGTGAGGAAATTAAAACAAAGATGACTGTGATTGAGGGAAAAGATGATTGATAGAACTGTTAAGATGGGAACGTGGCAGCGCATGTGATTTGGATATCTTCTGTCTTTCCATATCCCTCTCTACCTTATATGTCCTTCTCTGCCTTCCTGTCTGTCCTGGGAGACTGTCCTGTGGAGTCCAAATGGGCACTGTCCAAAAGGGGCGCTAACGTGAAATAGAAAGGCAGGAAGAGAAAATCATTGGGAAACATACTCCTTACCTTCCCCTTGCTTGTCTATGGTTTGGAAATTCCTGTGTTTCTCACTTATGGCCTTAGCTTCTGCTAGGCTACAGAATTAAAAGAATAAGTGGTTTCTATTAACACAGATCTCTCTGTAATCACCTGCAGACCTAGGGCTATTAATGACTCCCTATTCTGCTACATTCTGAAAGCTGTTCCATTCCCTCCTAATTTCCTCAATCCCTTTATTAATTTTTTGAATTGCCTTTTTCGATGTGCCATCTGATTGGAGATATATATATATATACCAAAATTAACATGACAATTGATACTAGAGTGGTCCTAAGGAGAAAACTCACAAAATTAGATTGTGGGATAAAGATGTTCATTTAATGAGTCCTCAGAAACTCCACACTGAAGGACACTGGGAATTAATAAAATGTGGTGCACTGTGCTGTGTCAAAATTACACCATTATGACTGATGGTGTCAGGGGTGGAGTGCAAGTGAAGGGCAAGGCATTGGGAGACAAGTACCGCTGATGCTCAGTGGCTATGGTAACAATGTTGATTACTGTGTTGTAAGCTGACAGTTGTTGATTGCACTAGAGGGTATACTAAAAAATGATTATAAAAGAAATTTTTATTCAATTTTTATCTCAAGACACAGGTAGACCTCTATCAGGCTATTTTTATGGCAGATATGGCCATGGAGCATATATGGCTGAAGACTGATGACAAGAACAATTGTAAGTGTTGCAAAGTTGCAAGACAAATACATACTCAGTAAGGCACTGCCTGAGAAGAAATGGAGGATCTCCCAAGAGCAATACATATTAGGGGTTGAGGAAGCAGGATAGGCATAGGGAGAAATTGAATGCATTGCTTAGAGATTTTAGCTGAACTCATGGGGATTCTGAAGCTAGGATGATCCTTCAGAGAGGTCCTGAACTGGGAAAAAGAAGCCAGGTGTTTTACACTCATATCAACCAGCCACTGGATTTAGGTTCCCCCTGGAAGGGGTTGTTGTTTAGTTGATATATTGCTGCATTACAAACCACCCACAAATTTATAAGCTTAAATAAAAGTAAATTAATATTTTCATGATTCTGTACATTTTCTGGTGATTCTTCTTTTATGATTCTTCACTTGATGTCACTTGTGTGGCTGCATTCAAATAGTCATTTCATTGTGACCGTATATCATCAAGACTAATTTGCTACTGGTTTAGATGAGTAACCAAGATTCCAAAAGCAAAGGTCTGTGTTAACATGTGTAAAGTTTATGAGTTCCAAAGTCCAAGAGATGCATGGACATAGTCATTGTAAGTCACTTCTGGCTATCTTTTTTGTTCATTTTATCCATGAACTAATAAAGAAGGGTATCACAATATTAGTCATGGTACCAAGAAGAATTTGGATTGTTGCTGCTAAGTGGATGAATTCAGGAGTCTTATTGGAGTGTCTCTTAGATTCCTCATATTCAATAATAATAATAATACCCAAGGGGAAATTGTATACATGCAGGACTATAGATAGCTTAGATTATTTGGTTTGATTCATCACAACAGGCTAAAAAAAAGTAAAGGTAAGAAAATAAAATATGAGTTATTATAAAATGTTCAAAGGAAAATGGAATATATATTATCCATTTTGGCCTTCTTAACATCTGTATACGGAAGGACTGTGGCAGCTACTCTATGTTAATTATTTGTATACTATCCTCTCCTTTCCAAATACCATATGTCAGAGGGCTAGAGCGTGTTTTGTCATGGCTGGAAGGATTTGTGTGTCTTTGGTACTTAAAATGTTAGTGACATAGTCAAGCTTTGAGAGTCAGATGGTAATTTAAACTAAAATTGGGCAATTTATTTTACTTTCGTGATTTTACGCTGACCTACATAAGAAAAATGTGCCCTGTTTATAAAAATTAAAAATTGTTCAAGTGAATTGGGCTTATATGAATAATTTTAATTTACTAAATTCACAAGTTCTATTTAAACACTTTGGACTATTTTGCTGATAAACTAAGACTTGCCCAGTTACACTTCGAAGAGTTTTAAATGACTATGGAATAGATTATGTTTAAAACTGCTTTTTAAATGATTACTGAAATTATATTAACTAAGTCTTAAATGTGACCAAGAATTCAGTCTGTTCAATCAGAGTTCATAGAACATTATTTAGGTTTTCCTAGGAAATTTCCTAAAATTATAAATAGAATAAAATAACTTATATGTCAAGTGCAGAAGAAAAATCAAAACTCATGACTGTAGCCTAAAAGACCCCATGATGCAGAGTTGACTGCATTTCTACAATTAGGCCTCTTAGCCTTCTCATTCTCTTGACATCTAAGCCAGCGTCTTGTCACCTTGGGCCCCAGGTGCTGACAGTTTCCTCTTCCTGTTGGGTTTTATCTTCACATCTTCACATGACTTGATCCTTCCCTTTATTTGTCTCAGCCTGAAAGCTGTCTTCTAAGAGAGGCCTCTCCTAACCCCTAGGTTCCCAAGCACTCTCTCCTCTAGAAGAACACCAACCACGAGATAATTTTCTCTGATTGGTGTTGGTTTCTTTTATACCTTTCTCCATGGGAAGATAAACTTGGGGACGGTTAGTCTGTTGTCTGCCTGTTTCAGGGCTGTATTTCTAAAAGTTAGTCCTTTGATCCTGGATCACAGTACATGCACAGTTAATATTCATTAACTAAGGTAATCTCACCCCACCCTTATTAATATCCATCTTTTGACTCCAGAATCTGAAGAAAGGGAGGTATGCTGTCTATTGTTTTAAAATATAAATATTAGTTGGTATTATTAAACAATACAACTTTATAAACCTGGGAGGTTCAATTTCAGTCCACAAAAGCAAAGAACTATGCAGGTGATCAGGATATAGAGATAAAAAAGCCTAACATTCCTCCTGCCATCGTGGCGTTTTAAAACCTCTATGAGAAGTGGGACATTGAACTACTGTCAAACTACTGTGCATCTAGCTCTCTTTGCTCTTATAAATCTACCCGTGCACTTATTATCAGGATTCTTATTATTTAATCTATAAAATATAACTAATTAAATTAAAAAGCTTTTTGGAACTGTATGAAGCACAATAAAATAATTAGGTACATTTTTTAATCTTCAACATAGTTTGATTTTAACAAGTATGTTGTAACAGAAAAGTTCATACTTTCCTCATGTTTTTATTCATTTTTGTGACTTCATTTAGTGATAGGTTATGCACAATTTAATTTTGTAGAACTTAGTCCCTGTAAAATTACAAAAATCCAAGCCAAATATAATGTGCTTTGATGATAAAAATCCAGAAAACCAATAGGAAATAATTTCAATAGAGATCAAATGCCTTGTCCATGTCATGTCTTGTCCACTTAAATCCTTATTATACTGGGACTTTCTACAAGGATTTTTCATAGAAACCTTTGTGGAGTACTTTCCCCTCATTTCATAATATCAATTGATCATTTCTCAAATATTAACATGATGGCTATGTTTGGTATTGTAAAAATTAAACAGTGAATGCCAAATAAAACTTTCAAAATACATGATTACTAATTTTACATTAAAAATGGTACAAGTAATGGCAGTCAAATCTCTCTCCACCTTTTTCCCTAATGAATTTGAGCCACTTAGAAAAAGGACACAGGCCGTGGTCAGATTTAGTAATTAGATAGGGTAATTTCTCCATTTTCTCACAGATACCTGGTTGAATGTTATTAGAGGATGCTTCTTAGTCCTCAAGACAAACTGAAGCTCCCAAACAGACCATCTTTTCCCACCTCCCTGTCCTGTCTAGATCTTAGGGCCTCTTGACAAGAAACCATAACATTCCTGTAGTTTGTGGCACATATCTTTGTAACATCTCACTTCTTTTTTTTTTTTTCTTTTGGCCTTCTCTATTCTCATGGAGAACAGGGCTGATAAGTGTGTGTGTGTGTGCGTGCATGCATGTGTATGTGTGATTTATGTTTGAGTATATGTGAAATCAAGAAATAAGTAAGGGCCAAGTCAGAACTGTCTTTTCCATGTGGTAGTTCCAGCCCCTGATGAAGGTGGCCCAGGAGAGTAGGTTCCCCCTAACTTTTCAATCAGATAAGAAGCAAAGGTGAGAGGAAGGAACTAAATGAGTTACCTCAATATATGCCCATATTATCACTAGAATGGATTCTATTAACTAGGAAAAATCAAAGCCTATGCCATGGTTATGATTAGGAACATCTACCTGTTTTTCACAAGGACTGGCCTAAGCTGTAAAATAAGAAAAAAGTTATATATATACTTTATCTTTTAACACCAAACATGATGGGACCAAAAAAGTGTCAAAATGTGGAAATTTTTTGTTGTTGATGAATGTAGGAAGCACAAAACATTGAATATGTACCTTCTCTCTTTCCATGTGAAAAATATAGTGGGGAGAATAAATTATTTTCATCAGAAAGGTTGATTAGAAAAATCCCCAATTTTATGTCAATATAAAGTTTTTCTTCAAGTATATTGCATGTTTTTTTTTGTTGTTACTGTTGTTATGTGTGTTTTATTTCCTACATGCACGCAGGTTTATAAATTGGTAGAACTGGTAACATTGGCAAAATCAAACATTAGAGATGATTGTTTTTTTTTTTAAAATTGAAGTATCAGTGGAACCTTGAAACATTGTTTGTGTCAAATCATGTGATCTACTACATATCAGTAACAGTTTTGCCTGTCATGAAAGATTTGGCAGCTTGTGGGAATGTCAGATGTCAGTAGAATTTCATTGCCAAGCAAAAGTTTGGTTATAGTGGAGAAAAATTTTTACTGTGTAAGGGTTGAAATACTTCTGAGTCATGCATATATGTTTGGCTTACTTTGTTAATAAGAAAGAAACAAGACATGACTTTTTACATCAGCATGAATTGGCCTCAGCTATATTTTCTAAGACATCTGACCTCAAAGAGAGGAAAATGTAATTCATTTAAAATTCATCATGCTGCTAACTTCTCAAGATTTGGAGCAGAGAAGGGGAGTCAACTACTTTAAGCAGTTGACAAAACTTTAAATGATACTTTGTGTTTAAATATTTCTTTTTTGTTTTTAAGAGAGAGATGTAGAAAAAAGAGAAGCTACTATTATCAGCACAATTTGACAAGAAGGAGTTTATCCATGGCTTTCCTTCCTTGTTGGATATTCTTAGCTATACAAATAAGGAAAATATTTCAAGGTTCAACAGGCATCATTAAGTATTTTACTGGGGGGGAGGGGACAACTAACCAAACCAAAAAAAACAAAATCCCTAAATGGTAGTTTGGTCCAACTGCCACTCTTGAGAAGGTTAAAGTCAGAAAATGATGTGAAGCTTCTAATAGGTGGAGATGAGCTGCAGCAGGCTGGAGTCAACAGTGATAAATCCCTGTAACTTCCTAGGCAGGCGGGAGATTTCGGGTATTGGAAATTACCGCAGGATGCATTCTGAAGGCCATTTTTTGTTTACTGTTATGTTTTAAGTTTTTAAGTCTTCCTTTTATTCAGCCATTTGTTTATATGAACTGTTTCCTTTGCTTACCTGTGTGTGCATGCTTTACTTCTGGTTAAAAAGCCATAGTGTCTCCTGTCCACATAATAACCAGGCCCAACCCTGCTTAGCCTCTGAGATCAGACGAGATCTGGCATGGTCAAGGTGGTATGGCCGGGGAAGCTGGGACGAAGTGAGAGAGTGGCATGGACATATATTCACTACCAAATGTAAACTAGATAGCTAGTAGGAAGCAGCTGCATAGCACAGGGAGATCAGCTCAGTGCTTTGTGACCTCCTAGAGGGGTGGGATAAGGAAGGTGGGAGGGAGACGCAAGAGGGAGGAGGTATGGGGATATATGTATATGTATAGCTGATTCATTTTGTTATAAAGCAGGAACTAACACACCATTGTAAAGCAATTATACTCCAATAAAGATGTTAAAACAAAAAAAGCCATAGTGTCTGTTGTTAGTTATTATACCGCTTACCTGTATGCTTTGTGGAAATGAACAAAAGTTAACCAAATGAGAAAAGCAAAAGCTATGTGTTCTGAACTCACTACAGCAAGGGAGTGAGCCATTGCCACGTGCTTTTTGGCAAAGACTCAAAGGCAAGCCGGAGAGTTGGAAGGCTTTATAGTGGGCAACAGGGAAAATGGTTTCACGTGTGTCCTGATTGGAGGCTCTTGCTGTGGGGGAATCTGGAGGCTGGCTCACTAGAATAGGAGCATCCTATGTGATTGGTTAGGGGTGCACATCTAGCCTTCTCTTGGGGACAAAACTTAGGGAAGCTGGCAGCTATTAAGCACATCCTGACTATTTTTGGTTGATTGTTACAGAAGTTATTGTTTAGCTTCCTGGATCATCACGGGAGATAGCAATCCAGCTTCTTACAAGTCTGACTTAGAGCAGGCTAGCTTCCTGTGTAGTTTATTGAATAAGGGGTTGGTTTCCTGGGCACATTGCTACAGGTGTGGGTCAAGGTTCCATCTTTCTATATGGTCTGGCTATTGTCCATTTGTATACTCAGTCTCTCAACTCTCATGTTATGTTTCCAAATCCAGGTCCTCTATTCTCTAGTGCTTGATATTTCCTAGAGATTCACCTACCAGTGTCTTCCTTATTCACCTTGCTTGAGGTGCGATGGCCTCCCTCATCTCAGGCCTTTCTATTTTGTTTTTTCCTTATGAAACATTTCTTACAAAAATATATCCATGGCTGTTTTGCTCTCTTTACTCTGATCCTTGCCCAAATGTTACTTCTTCAGTAAAATTTTCCCTGATCGGTCTACACAAACCAGCCAATCTGAATCAGTCTACTCAGCTCACTTGTGTCCCTCCTTAGAGATTAGCATTCTCCTGCTTCAACTGTTCATGTTTTGTTTAATGTTCATCTCTAGAATTTAGTCATCATGGATATTGATTATTTTGTTCCCTGCTATATTCATTCTTCTTAGAATAGTAAAGGGTGCAAAGTCATTGGTCATAAAGTATTGGTTGAATGAATAAAACCTGTATTCCTTGATTTAACAAATTTAGAAAATATTTTTTCATCTATCATATGAGCTTTGAAAACCTTAGCTCATTGTTTCCTTACTTTCCCTTTCCAACGTCTTCTCATAATTTTATGTCTTATTACCTTTAGTTTTTCTAGATGCAAAGTTTCTATCTCACAATTATCCTGAATTTAATTTTAAGATAAGAAAAATTCACTAAAATTCTGTCAATTAAAAACATTCAGGGATTAAAAAAAAGCATTGATGACAACGATTTAACTCACCCTTCCCACCAAATCACACTTTGCTTCCAGATTGATAACAGTTATTGTCTTCTGTTGTATAGGTTTTCAGATAATTGTGTTTTCACTTGTATTGGTACTCTATTGATCATGGTAAATTAATATTAATTCTAGAACAAGCAAACCCAAACTATCAGGAACTTGAGATAGTAAAGTTTTAGTTTTCATTAAGTCAGGATCTGATTGACACTGATTGGTTCTCCAGAAGCCCCCTTTGAGGAAATATATCAGTAATCCAGTTTCCTATCATATTAGGCAATGACAAATTCAATACCAATGTGTCTCCCAACATATCTGCACAAAGAGAAGAGAGATTGTAAATGAGTGTGAGGTATGTCTAGGCCCATAAGTGGTGCACATCTTTATGCTTATATTTTATTTATGATTCGATTAAGTGAACACAAAATTAATATCAAAGGCAGTTGGGAAATATAGTCTTGCTATGTGTTCAAACAAAATAAACAGACAGGAGGGTGTTCTAGAGATAGTCCCCTGCCTAAATCAACTAAATCATAATTAGTTTTTGAAAAATAAAGTAATAATATTGAAAAAAATTTCTAGCCAGATTGATCAGTAGAATGATAGAAAATACAAATTATTAATTGGAAAAAATATAGATATCACAGCAAAGGTTAAATATATTGGAAGGAAAATAAGGAGACATCATTAACAAATGTACACCAATATATGCAACAACTTAGTTGAAACTGATGAATTCCAAAAACTGACACAAGAGAAATAGAAGATCAGAATTGCTGTACGTATGGAAAAGAAACATAATTTTATGTTAAAAACCAAGTTTTAAAAACTTCAATGTTCAAGGCTTGCTCAAAGTATTTATATTTGTATTTTATTGGAAATAATATTTTTCCACGTTCCTATTGTCTTTTAGTTTAAAATAAATACATTTTTTTGCTTCTTGTTTATTGATCTTGCATTCTACAGCCTTTTTAAAGTCTTCATTTATTATAAAAGGTTTTTTTGGTAAATCCCCTAAGATTTTGTGTGCACATATTCGTCTCTTTGGAAAAAGAGAGTTTATATTTTTCTCTTCAAACTGTATGATTTTATTTTATTTCCTTGTCATATGACTTTGAACTCTTGGCATAATCTGTAATTGGTCATGATGGTTTATTTCACATATGTTTCTGGATTATTGGCTAATATTTTGTTAAAGATTTTTCCCATTGATGTTCATGACAAATACTGGTCTGTAGCTTTATTTTTTTAATTATATTTGTCTTATTTTGGTATCAGAGTAATTCAGGTCTCATAGAGGAGTTAGATATGTTCTTTTTGCATTTTTTAATGAGTCAGTTTACTGGATTTCCTTTACCTGTGGATTGTTCACTTAAGTCACACAGATCGCTCATAAAACTCTAGTTAAAAATAGCTCCCTTAGGAACTTCCCTGGTGGCACAGTGGTTAAGAATCCACCTGCCAATGCAGGGGACATGGGTTTGAACCCTGGTCCAGGAAGATCCCACATGCTGCAGAGCAACTAAGCCCACGTGCCACAGCTACTGAAGCCTGTGCACCTAGATCCTGGGCTCCACAGCAAGAGAAGCCACCACAATGAAATGCCCGTGCACCACAATGAAGAGTAGCCCCTACTCCCTGCAACTAGAGAAAGCCCATGCACAGCAACAAAAACCCAATGAAGCCAAAAATAAATAAATACATAAATAAATTTATTTAAAAAAAAAGCTCCCCTAACCACCCCAATAGAAAAGAGTTACTTATATCAGTGTATCTTCCCATATCTGACATACCATAGTTGTATTTATTTGTTACTTTACTAAGTGTCTTATTTCCCTCTTTAAAATTCATGAGAACAGAGGTATGTGTGTGTGTGTGTGTGTGTGTGTGTGTGTGTGTGATGTTTTCATCACCACATGTACCTAAATCAATCCCTGGCACATGCTAATTTTTTAATAAATGTACATTGAATAGATCAATGGACAATTAATCTCCCATTTGGCAATCTATCCTAAAGAAGTGATCTGAAATGTAGCCAAATATTTATTGAAAAACAGTATTCATTGAAATATTATTGGCCATAGCAAATTATTAATCTGACCTAATGTCCCAGAACATGAAATTTTTAAAGTATATTTTTAGCAGAGACACATATAATACATGGTGAAGTGTTTTAATGATATTATGAAATATGTATATAATGTTATCTATGTTGTACCCAAGATATGATTGAAACTGCAAAAGTATATTGGAAAGTACACGGGGTTGAAATACATCAAGAATATCACCAGGGTCATGGAGAAATAGGTGATACTTTTTCCCTTTAAACTTTTCTAATATAAACATATCATATTTTTGAAATAATTACTAAGGAAGAAAACACCATTAATTAAAATCCTCTGAAGATAAATAAATTAGGTTTTGTTTTGTTTTGTTTTTTAGAAAGTCAGAGTGATAAAGTCACAGATCTAATCCTCTCAAGCTTCTATTTCTTATGCCCTTTTGGAATTACTTTATGACCATGGACTATGTTTTTATGCTTAATTATACACCTCACACAATTGTTCTTTTAGTTATGAGAGAAATTAAATTATGAACCATAGATGGTTCATAAGTGTAATCATATCACCCCACTTATGTCAACATTTATTATAGGAATTAAATAAAGACCTTAGGTTTAAGTCTCCAAGTGTTTTCAGTAGAAATCTAATTCCCAAGTTGATTTACTGTAAATACGTCTGAAACTTTATGTACTAAATGCTGTTCACAGTCACAATTAAATTGCATTTTGATAATTCTCTGCATATCTGAAGTTAAGAAATCAATTTCAGCTTGTTTAAAATATCATTTCTCAAATTTGTTTCATCATTGAACCATATTTAAATTTATGCCTGTTGCTCAAATGCTACTTATCATTCATGTTTAACTCAATTTTTTTGTCTAATTATTCAGTCTTTCAGATTTTCCTCTTCTACTATAGCTTCTTTTCAAGATGGCTAATAGACAAAAGATGATGTTACTTATCTGTTATTGGGGTCTGGGGTGGGGGCATCCAGTGACTATGTTGGTCCTTGGATGTTCACTGTCTCCTGTTCTCTAAATTATGATCAGCCTGTTGCCTGCCTAGGCATTCTACTCCCATATTGGGCTGATTTCTGCAATCAGTGGCCTGCTGACACAGTATGTTTCTCTAAGCCATATCCTCCGTGTGACACTAGCCTAGGCTGGCCTCCCTGCAGCCTCTGTCACCTTTGTCACCACACAGTTCTCATTATCTGTTATGGACTGAATGTTTGTGCATCTCCCCCACACAAATTCATATGTTAAAATCCTAACCCCCAATGTGATGATATTAGGAGGTAGGACACTTGGGAGGTGATTAAGTTATGAGGGTGGAGCCTTCATGAATGGGATTAGTGCCCTAAAAGGACCCCAGAGAGATCCCTCACTCTTTCAGTCACATGAGGACACAGTGAGAAGATGATCATTTATGAAACAGGAAGAGGGTCCTCACCAGACACTGAAACTACACAAGCCTTGATCTTGGACTTTCCAGCCACCAGAAATGTAAGAAATTTGTTGTTTAGGCTGCCCAGTCTATGGTAGTCTGTTATAGTAGCGTGAACAGATGAAGACATCATTTACACTCCAATACGGGAGGCTAATAAAAGTTATTTTGGATTGGTTATTCCTTTCATCCTCACAAGGCATCAGCTCCACACTCCCATTCTACTTCCTGGAGCAGGCACGTGCCTCCACCAGCCTTCCTGAGCTTCCCCATAACATACTGGTGCAGAGGAAAGGTTTTTCCCTTACCTTCCACTCTGTGGTCCCTTGACTTTTCTCGAGAGTTTAATGATGTATATCTGAGAGGTGTGAGGAGACAGAAGCTGTCACACTAATAAAATGTATACATAAGAATGTACCATAGGCATAGCATGTCTGTTATACACACATTTGTATCACATGGACAATCACTCCTCTCTCCTCCTTTATCCTACCAGGAGAAATCTGATATGTATCAACACTTTCCACACACGTTAAGCAAAACCCTCAGAACTATGTCTTTGTGAGCTGTCCCCCATTTAATCCCTTTAAGTTATGGAAAAATTGATTTAAAAAGTCATATGTAAATTGGGCTATGGCCAATAGACTGCCAATTTAAATGTCAGTTATCAATGTTTCAATCAAATGTTTCCTGTTCTCAATGAAAATTCCCCTGTCTACCCCTACAAGATAAAGACGTCCTTAAGATTCTGGAGAACTAGCAAAGTTCATATGTATTGCCCCATATTAGAGTACTTCTCTCATTAGGTGGTGACGCCCTTGACAGAAGGAGTTCTCACCTTAGGACACGTATTTATAGTTGGTTGCATAGTCAATGACACATTCCATATACCGTAAAAATTGTAAACGAATGTTTGTTCAGTGAATTGATGGAAGCTAATGCCTATTCTTGAATTTAGTGAGAACACTCTTCCCCCACCAAATAATTTTTGGATGAGTGAATTTTGTTAATACTTTCAGAGGAATTGGCACTGTGTTAAAAAATAAATACAACTTTGGAGATCATGATGCTGTTTGAAGTTTATATGTGAACACACAGTAAAAATTTGGGATCAATAATACCCTGGTGCTTATCAGGAAATAAGCATATCAACACGTCCTTTCTGCTTTTAGAATAGCCTCCAGAGGTTTAGTCCCAGGAACATAAAATATCAAGCACTGTAGCTCCATTTCTGTGGGCTTTACCTTTTGCAAAACAGTTGCCATTGCAAATGAAACTGACATACCAGTTCTGTTTGTGATGAGATTTATTTCTTCATACTTAGCAATTATGAATAACCTTTGAAGGAAAAGGTAAACAGTTGTAGCTTGGCAAGTCATGTGTATCATTTCAGAAATTTCCTCTAAGTTCAAAGAACAAGTAAATATCACTTACGCCTACAGATTTAAAATTCTTTGCCAAAAAATAAGTGATAAAAAGAGTTTTCTCTTGTTTTCTTATCACAGATTGTTTTATAAGGTGCGTCTTTAGGAGAATGGGGTAATTTATGACCTCAAATTGTCTGAACTTTTTAGGTCCTTGAGAATTCTCTGCTTCAACCATCACTTTCATTTCCTGCTGCTGTAGTTGTTCAAAGTTTTTAAATTGATCATATCACTTTGAATAAAAGCAAACCATCCTTTTTGGTGTGACTGAAGTCCATAGTGATACTTTAGGTCACTGGGAAATTGAAAAATGCAATTCAGAAAGAGAATACAATGTCAAAAAGACTGTTCTAGCCTCTCTGGGGTATTAGACAGACGGACATTGATGGGAAACATATTCCATTGTTATTTTAAATATGCTCATTATTTTTATGATTCAGAATAGGTACATATAACAAAAGATTATTTTTTCAAGCTCAACAGAAAGAAGAAAATACACATTTAAGAGATAAGGTCAAGAAAAAATATCTGATATGTCAGAAACACAAATATTTTTAGAAAATTAACAGAGTACTAAAATAAAGACCTGTAACAGAAGTGTATCCAACAAATATAAAATAGAGAGAGAAATCCATTCCACAGACTTCAATTTTGTTCTTTATCAGGCTTATCCTCAGGCTTACTCTGGTACAATACAGTGTATCTTTCTCAGGAACTCCTGTACTGCCCATAGTTAAAAATACAAAGAGGTAAATCAGAAGCTGTAAAAATGTACTGTATTGGTACAAAGGAAGAGATCTCATTTTTTTCAGCTCCAAACAGAGAGAACATAAGGTGCTTAAAATCTGATGGAAGACAGATATTTAGGTGACCAGCATTGTCAATTTCAAATCATTAGACCTGAAGCCAGTTTACTTATAAACTTTGTGCTTGTCACTACTGTTAGAATACCACACACAATGTAGCTTGTGGTCTGTCAGCCAGTACACTGTGATTTAGGAAATTCAAAGAGAGAAAAATGATCTATTAACAAAAGTATATTGCTGTATATGCAGGGAAATTTGCATAAGTACAATGCATCTACCATGCTTTTCTATATTTGCCTAAGCAACTGATTCTTGACTTCTCTGTTGCTCTGGGTATTTTCCCTCAAACATCTTAAATATTATATCACCAGAGAGTGACAGTTAAAATGAAACCTTTGTAAGTAACTTATTAAAATGGCAAAGACCATTTACAGTAGGTTGATCTGAGCATTTTAACCTACTTTAATAAAATATCATTTTGAATATATTGTTAAAGAATATGCTAATAGCATATACTGGCAAAATGCGATTTTGCACACCTTCATAATGTTTGCTATGTACATGCATGTGTGTGTGTGTGTGTGTGTGTTTGTGAAAGAGAGAGAGAGATGTGTACTAATATCTCCATGTGTTAATGGTTTAGAGCATAATATGTTATATTCAGGAATTGTAACAGACTAGTAAATCACTAAAGAAGTATTTGATACTACTTAAAACAATATTTTTTAAATAACAATTTCTTTAATCAGTGAATTGCTTCCATAAATCTTATCTATCTTTATGTATTTGTGCATATATTATATACATGTAAATAAGATAATACTGAACATGAGAAAATTGAAGGTGTATCAGACCAGGCTTATTCACCACTTATTTCCATGTATATGCACTCACTAATGTCATACTAATGTTAGGATAAAGAGCATGGGTTATGCAGCCAGACAACTGAGTTGAAATATGAGCTTTGCCACATACTAGCAATGTGGGGAGAATTATCAGATCTCTATGTGCCACAGTTTTCTCATCTGCAAAATGAGGTTAATAACAGTGTCTATTTCATTGGGTTGTTCGGAGAATTAAATGAGTCGATAATGAAAACTGCTTAGAAGATTGGTTCTGCTACCTGTAACAATGACCACACTAATAATAATTCATATAATATTGTATTCATTTTAGAGATTATTATCATTATTATTATTGATTTCAAGAGTTACACTGATTGAGTTTTAGTCATATTAAAAAGACATTGAAAAATTGAAAGATACTAGGAGGTGAATAAGCAGTGTGATTAAGAATGTGAAATCATGTTACGATATAAAACATACTAAAAGTAATTTTAAAAAGAATGTGAAATCATGTCACAGCAAAAGTTGAAGGCACTAAGGACATTAGCTTTGAGAATATAAGTCTAGACCAGGATTTTTCAAGTTCAGTACTATTAACATTTTGGATTAGATAATTCCTTGTTTGGGAAGAGGTAGCAATGGCTGTTCTGTGCACTATATGATGTTCAAGAGTGTTCCCGCCCTCTATCTTCTAAATGCCACTATCAACACTTTCCCTCTACCAATTGTGATAAACAAAATGCTGTAGACTTTGGTAAATTGCTCGCATTTCAGAATCAGTGGTATAGCCAAAATTTTAAATATCTTTTTGATAAAAATATCTTTTTTTTCCTTGCCAAGATTTCCTGTGTTCTAGAAGTAGATTTTCTTTCTTCTGAAAACTGTTCCTTGTCTTCTCTGTTGAATCTCCATATTCTACTCCAACTGGGAATTCCTGACTTGAAATGTTTAATATACCATGTCTTCTTCACATAAGATTGGTATACAGGACTGAACACCTGACACAAGATTAACTAATAATAATTCTTTTTTTAATATAAATTTATTTATTTATTTTTGTCTGTGTTGCTGCACACAGGCTTTCTCTAGTTGCAGTGAGCGAGAGCTACTCTTTGCTGCAGTGCATGGACTTCTCATTGCGGTGGCTTCTCTTGTTGTGGAGAATGGGTTCTAGGTGTGCAGGCTTCAGTAGTTGTGGCTCGTGGGCTCAGTAGTTGTGGCTTGTGGGCTCTAGAGTGCAGCCTCAGTAGTTGTGGCTCATGGGCTTAGTTGCTCCGCGGCATGTGGGATCTTCCCAGACCAGGGCTTGAATCCATGTCCCCTATATTGGTAGGCGGATTCTTAACCACTGTGCCACCAGGGAAGTCCCAAACTGATAATAATTCTTTATCTTTCTGTGTTCAGTTGACTTTTCCAAAGGTTAGCACTTAACCCCAGTTGGACTGAGAAGAAATCCATAGTCAAAGTTTTAAAACTGGACATAAAAAAATGGAAAAATATGCAAATTTTCTTAAGTGGTAAGAGCACTATGATGTCCCTTGCCATAAACTTATATTCTAATTAACCTCTTATTTTCTCGATCTCCTGGTAAATAAGAATGGCTATTATTGTGTCATAAAATGCCTTTCTAAGATGTCAATGCAGTTATATGCTAAATAACTTAAGACACTATAATCTTATTTTATGAACAGGGTATTTAATTCTGAATCATCACTGTAAAAAGGGAAATTTAACTGGTTTTATAACTGAAAAGACAAGTTAATGTGATTTATAGAAATGGGGGCATCTGGACATGCCAACCCAATGCCAGCCAGAAATGTTCACCAACATCCTGAGTGTGGATACTGAGTTGTAGAGCCAACAAGATTAATAACAAATACAGGTACTGTTAGTAGGTAGTGGTCCTGAAGGAAAAGTTCATCCAGATAATTATAATATCATTGTTGAAATGAATGCTGCATTTCTTTGAAATGAGACTTCTGATGCCTGATGACTGTCAAAGTAAAAAAAAAAAAATTGCACTGGATAAAGTTAAAGGAAGACTTTATTCAAGACCACTGCAATAGGAGAGAATGACTAAACTCAACTCTGCTGAAACAAAAGGCAGAAGGGTTTCTAAGCACTGGGGTAAGCTAGCAGAAACATACTGGAGGATCTTGGAGGGAAGGATGAAGAATGGGATGTGCTCAGGAGTTGAGTTGGTCCTGAGTTTGTAAATGTTTTTCTCTGCTATGGTGTCACCTGTGTTGGTTAACTGGTGCCCATTAAAGTAAAGCTGTGACCCTCTCACACAGACTGGAAGATGGGAATGCTAGCTTCCTGGATGATTACATTTCAAAAGATGGCAACCAGGTCCTTGAGAAAAACATAAGTGGTTTATAAAACTGGCAAGAAGTTTTTAAGGAGATTTAAGTCTCCTTAAAGGTCAGGGAAAGAATTTGCAATTATAAGTCTTCTAATTTAAATAGTCTAAAAAAAGAGAAATCAGGAGCCAACAGTCAGGAAGAAATCTGTCCACGTTTAGTGATGCCAAAGGGAGCATCAAGCTCCTCCTGGTCATGACTTTGGGAAAGACAATAATCCTCTGTTCCACTTTGTTATGTCCTTTTCTAAATCTTTAAATGGTTATTTTCATCTTGAAATAGCATAATCTCATTTGATGTTCCGGGTATACAGTAGAAATCAATGATTATATTGGAGATTAATTTTTAAAAATAAAGATTGATCTATTTTGTGGATTATGGCTCTATTCTTGATTATCATCCCCAGATAGAACATAAAAAGTCTATACTAAAGATATGATTCTAGTGCTGGACAACTCTTACATTTTCAAGGGTAGTTAACATTAGAGTTTATAATAAATGGGTTACTAAAACATATATTTATATAATTAATCTTGAAAGCATTTTATTAAAAAGAGTTACATAGGTTAGTTGATTAATTTAATTGTTGTAGTAGTTCCTTTGGTATATTTTAAAAGCTTATAATGACCATAGTAACTGGCCCTGTCACATAGATATGCTTTCCTCTAACCTTGTAAAACAAGAAAATGTTGAATGAAAACATTAAATCAACTTCAATTATTTGTTAAGATATTCTAAAAATAGTTTAAAATATATATGTTTAATTTCATGTTATGTGATTCTCATTTAATATTTTTCCTAGATAGATTTATATTTTCTTTCATACACTGCTCCTCATGCTAATTCCAGTGAAATTCAAAGACATGTTACTGACTTAAGATTTTAGATATTTAATTCAACAGCTTGATTCAAGACACAATGAGTTATATTTATTATGCATATTTGATATACCTGAATAATCCTTTATTACAGCGTAAGTAATATTAGTCACTAAAACACTACTCAAAAATTACCGTGGAGGGGCTTCCCTGGTGGCGCAGTGGTTGAGAGTCTGCCTGCCGATGCAGGGGACACAGGTTCTTGCCCCGGTCCGGGAAGATCCCACATGCTGCAGAGCAGCTGGGCCCGTGAGCCATGGCCACTGGGCTTGCGCGTCCAGAGCCTGTGCTCCGCAACGGGAGAGGCCGCAACAGTGAGGCCTGCGTACTGCAAAAAAAAAAAAAAAAAAAAAATTACCCTGGAAATATTCATAAGGTAGTAAGCATTAGGTGTTTTACAACATTTTTACTGAAGCAAATATTCTATTTTTTTCTTTATACGTCAGTGGAAAAGAAATTATTTTAGATAATGTGTCCTAGGATACAACAGAATCACTAATATCTTGATTTGATGGTGACCCTGAAATCCCAGGTTTAATAGTATTATGACTATCAAATGAACAGAAGATACCTTTATCTGAGAACAAGCCTCATAATATCATCAGGTACATTTGATAAATGGGCTGTATTTGCTGCAAACTGGCTTTTCAGATCTGGATGAAAGTGTTTCTACTTCATGTTTAATTACTTATGCAACCTCCACAATGCAACAAAATGAATAAAGGAAATTTTCTTGGGGGAAACATCTCCAAAAGATTTTTTTAAAAATAATATTATATATTCTTCTTCATGTGTAGATCAGTTTGATACTAAACATGCAGCAGGTACTCAATAGTTGCTGTATAAATCATATGGAATTAATTATGATTTTCCTTTATTTCTTCCTTTGCATACTTGCATGAGCTTTTCCAAATGGTCTAAAAATCATAGTAAGCAACTAATAAATCTATGACTGAAAATGATAAGCTTCAGCATGAAGAGAAATTTTTGATGTGAGATTTCTAGATTTTTCAATTTTCAGGGAGGATACTGAAACAAAATATACTGATCATTCAGTTTAGTAAACTTTGCTCAGTAAACTATGTTTAAATTAGACTAAGACGGGAGGGAATGTTTGATGGGGGATTAATTATTGGTCATCACTTCTAATTCCTGATAAATAATATCAGACCTGATAGTGTGTGTGTCCCCTAGTTTTTGTTTTTCAATTAAAACAAAAGAAAGACCAAATTCCCACATACAGTAGCATAAAAAGAAATAATCCAATGAAATCTGTTCTTGAACAAGGCAATTCCATCATCTATATTATAGTTCAACCTTTATAGAAATGCACTTAGGGAAACAGGAATAATTTTGGAAACTAACATGGTAACAAATATGGCACCCTGGTAATATGACCTCCACCAGGACGTCCAGTCAGCTCAACTTCCAAAACATATTTATTTCCATCCACCTCTTTCTATACCACTGAGAGAGAAACTGTTTTCTGTGGGGTTAAGGAAGGTCAGCCAGTTGTTTTATTTTGAGGTGTTCAGGGTGAGATGCCAACTGGATACAGAGGTGGAGATGTCAAATAGGGATTCTGACATATGTGCTTGGACTTCAGAAGAGAGATCAGAGGTGGAGATTGAGAACCGAGGTCCTTAAAGAGTACGTGTATCAAAGTCCTGGCACTAGATGAAGGCACAGAGCTAACACATGGATACAGAGAAAGAAGATCAGGCTCAAGCCCTGGGAACTCCTCACATTTAGAACTGTGAAAAAAATAGAAGAGCCCACCAGAAGACTCAAAAAGATGTCTAATGAAGGAAGAAGTAATCCAGACCTATGTGTTTCCTTAGAAGCTGAAGGAAAAAGGAGTTTCAAGAAGGAGAATTAGATTAATGGTTTAAATTAGCTTTTGAGTATTCAGGTAACAGAAAGATGTGACCACTGGATTTGGCAAGAGAGAGGTCATTGTCTACCTTGAAAGAGCATATTCAGTGGATTACAGGAGACAGAAACATAACTAATGTGTACAGATGGTATAATGAGAGGGGAGAAAGAGGAAACAATGCATAAAGTGTACCTTCTTGATATAATAACATGGATGTGATTTTGACTCTGTCATGGGCTTTCCAAATATAATATAGCTTTACTCTGCTGTATGTATTGAATATGGTGAGATATTTTTATCATTAGATAATTCTGAATCACCTTTATGATAATAGACCACACTTCAAGGTGATCGTTATTTAGAAGTAAGTTGTCAACTTTAAATACTTTTCTTCATTCATGAAATATACCATGTCTATGTATCCTTTTAATCAGTTAATTAAACCTCATTTATGAAGTATGTATACAGACCTCAGGAGTAAATATTTCGAGAAATACCAAGCTAAGTAGAAAATGAAAACACGCATCAAGAAGCTAATTCTGGTAAATGTGGAGCAACTAAAACTGATACTTATACCACTATAATAAGATTAAATATAAATAACACAAGGGAAATAACAATCTTTTTTAAATTAAAGGTTAGCTAAGGAGGTAGATTACATACCTGATGTAAATCAGGAAAGGTAATATACGTACAGTTGAGTTCCAAAATATTTCTAAGATATAAAGAAAATTAGAGCCAAAAGATAAACAAAACAAAACAGCAGTAAGAATCGTTGATTATACCTGAGGAGATGAGTCTCATTTGTGAATATAAAGTGCATCACAGGAAATAGTTAGAAAAATTGTTCTCGAGATTAATTTGAGTGGACTGGGTAGAGAGTTAAGCTTTACTATTTTATGTCCCCCTCTTACTCTTTCTATGTTATGTTGAGAACAAATCTTTTTATTAACTTTTAAAATAATTACTTCTATAAAATTTTGTATTTTACCAGAAACAGTTGTTCTCATTTTATCATATTCTGAGGATTCATCTTGGTTTTGTTGCAATATTATTTTTTGGAATCATACTTTCAAAAAGTGTCTTGCATGGGAAACACTCTCGTTCATAATATGCCCTCCTATGTAAATATTAATTTGACTTCAAAATAAATGGTAAGTTCAAAATTATCTTATTTTAGACATTTGAAGATATTCCTCTACTGTTTTTTCTAAAAATAAGCTTTATTTAATGGGGGCTTTAGGTTTACAAAAGAATTGCAAAGATAGTGCAGAGAGTTTGACATACTTCACACTGAATAATATAGTCTTCTGTATGTATAGTACATTTATTACAATTAATATGCCACTACTGGTACCTTATTATTAATGAAACCACATTTTATTCAGATTTCCTCAGTTGCTCTTTAATGTCTATTTTCTGTTTCCAGGCACCCATTAGAATACCACATCACAACTGAGTCATCATGTTTCTTGATGCTCCTCTTGGTTTTGACAATTTCTCAAACTTTTC
Source organism: Orcinus orca (assembly GCF_937001465.1). NCBI lineage: Eukaryota > Metazoa > Chordata > Mammalia > Artiodactyla > Delphinidae > Orcinus > Orcinus orca. The sequence goes on along the minus strand of NC_064561.1, from coordinate 174,579,722 downwards.
TTGTTTTGATCGGTATGGGTTAGAAATTTTGTAGAATGTCCCTCAACTGAGATACGTCTGATAATTTTCTCATAATTATATTAGGTTTATGTGTTCTGGTGGAGGAATAGCAAAGAGGTAAAGGGCCATTGTCTTCAAACCATATCAAGGGTACATATTATCAACATGATTTATGGTTGTTGATGTTGACCTTGATTATCTGGCTGAAAAAGTGTTTGCCAGGTTTTTCCATTGTGAAGTTATTATTTTCCCTCTCTCCTTGCTGTGTTTTTTAGAAGAAAGTCCCTATGTGACTTTAAGGAGTAAGGTGTTATGCTCTACCATCTTGAAAGGGGAGTAGTTACGTAAATTATTTGGATTTTCTTCAGCTTTATTGAGGTGTAACTGACAGATAAAACTATAAGATAGTTGTAGTGTACAGTGTGGATTTCCCCACTGAGTAATTTAAACATCTATCATCTCACATATTTACCTCTTTGGAGGGGTGGGAGATGAGAATATTTAAGTTCTACTTTCTAGCACATTTCAATTACGTAACACATTATTATCAGCTATAGTCACTATGCTATACATTAGATCCACAGACCTTATTATAACTGAAACTTTGTACTTTATTACTTTATTGTACTCCACATTGTTCTCCTCCCCCACAGCCCATACCAACCACCATTTTATTCTCTGTTTCTATGAGTTAAACTTTTGTTTAAAGTTTCACGTATACATGATAACACGCAGTAATTGTCTTTCTCTTTCTAACTTATTTCACTTAGTTTAGTGCCCTCCAGTTTCATCCACATCATCACAAACGACAGGATTTCTTCTTTTTTTTGGACCAAATAATACTTATTGTATATATAAGCCACTTTTTCTTTATTCATTCATACATTGACAGAAACTTATGTTGTCTCCATACCTTGGCTATTGAGAATAATGTTTCTGTGAACATAGAGGTACTGCTTTCTTTTTGAGATAGTGATTTTATTTCCTTTGGAAAAATACCCAGAAGTGGGATTGCAAGATCATATAGTTCTATTTTTAATTCCTTGAGGAAGCTTCATACTACTTACCAGAGTGGTAGTACAAGTTTACATTCCCATCAGTAGTGTACAAGGGTTCCCTTTTCTCTACATCCAAGCCAGCATTTGTTTTCTTTTGTGTTTTTGATAATAGATAGGTGTGAAGTGATATCTCATTGTAGTTATAATTTGTGTTTCCCTGTTGATTAGTAATGTTGAGCATTTTCCTTCCTTCCCTTCCTTCCTTTCTTTCTCTCTCTCTCTCTCCAATTCTTTAAAGGTTTTTATATATACCAATAACTATGTTAGCTGTATCAAGTGTGTAAGTATCCACCTGCTCAGTCAAATAAAACGAAGTATGAGAAATACTCAGACACATATCATAATAAAACTTCAAACAATAACACTGGCTACTAGTTTATAGAACATACACTTCAATGAACTGAGAGGGGAATTGTGTAAAAAAAGTTCCTAGACTTCACCTGTCCACTAATATGGGGGTGGGGGTGGAGTGGGGGCAGGGAAGTATTCCCAAATCCATATGGTTCGTTCCCCGTAGAGAAAATTGATCTAAATATGGATCTCCCTTCTAGATCTTTTATCCACTCCATCTAAGTCTAATTTTTTTTATCTGATTGGAAAACTAAAAAGGAAAGAAAAACTAGACAGGCATAGTTGTTTTGCCCTTCTTCCTCTTAGGAGAAAACATCACATTTGGCAGGAGCAAGCAATTCAGCTATCATGTCAACAGGCAGCCTCATGACAAGGAGAAATCTGGCATTTCTAAGAACGTGCATGGGATTCTGCCTAATTTTCCCATTTATATAGCATGTCTACTTGTTTTCCACACTAAGTTATATGCTTCAAATCAACTCATATTAAGAATAAAGGTTATCCTTCTTCTACCATTCTTTATGTTATTTTATAATTTCTTTAGAACATGGGTAGGGAAGAGGGGTATTATTTATTGAGTCCCTCAGAATTTCCCCAAACAACCTCAGCATCCTCTTCATCATTATCAGTCAACTGAAAATCTGAAAATAAAATAATTTTAAAAATTTAACCAATAATTATATCATAATGATTGGGAGAAGGAAGTGGGGGGTACAAATAGAAGTAGCTGACTCAAATATAAATAATCACATAATACTAATTATGGGAAAAAAACAGCTGAAAAAATTCTTTATTATCAAGGAAACAGTTACTGATAAGATGCTTCAAAAATTCACTCTATAAGAGAGTACACTTTATGGTACAAAGTTTTGAAGCATTACAGATACCAACAAAACATGAGCACCATGAACTAAAATGACATTTAGAATATGTTGAAGGCATACTTGTTAGAATAAAAAAAAGAAAGCAAGGAGATGACAATAAAATTGAGGTATTTAATATTCTTTATAAGGGAAAATGAAATCCTGAAAAGTGGATTCTTTAGATACAACAGACATAGGAGCAACAATGGGGACATAGGTTAGAATATCACAGAGGAGGGAGAGAAAGAAAGGTAAAAATGAGTTTCAAGAAGATTATTTTTCTGGATAGAGGCACTGCAGGTATAAAATGCACATAATTGGTGTATTTGAAAATGTGTATATAGACCAAGAAAATGATACAGAAAATATCCAGAATAAATATAAGAACATTTCCTATAATAAAAGAAAAACTGAATAGGTAGTTCAAAACACTCATTGTATGTCAGTGACTTAAAAAAAATTAACAAAGATAAAAAAGACTGAGACATTTTTTGGAAAAGTCATTGATCTTCAAGTTTGAAGACGAAAACTTGCAAGCATCCAGGGAAAAGAAAAGGAAGTCACTTAAAAAGGAAAATCAGATGATTTTCAATTTCTCAGCAATTTTACATGACAGATCACAGCAGAGAAACCTCTACGATGTATGAAAAGGAAGCAAATATAACCCCAAAAATTCTATGACCAGTTGGCATGTCATCCACTGTACAACACAAAATGAAGATGAGTTTAACAAACCCAAGGCTTCAGGAAGTAAAATATTCACCTACCCAAAGTTAAAAAATATACCTGTGAAAAATGTCCATTTCATTAGAATTGCAGGTAAAAAAACATGGAAAAGATAAATATAAGATAGAATGCAAAAACTATATTTTTAAAAATAAAGATATTTAATATGAATAATAATTTGACTCTAATACACTCATTCAAAACGTGTCTAGGTATTTTACCCAGTCTATTTAGACCAGAAAATGACTAAATAGTTATGAAGATATATTCATTCAAACATTTCTAGTATTTTAAAAATGTATTCATCAAATGATTACAATGTGTCAGGAACCTTTCTGGATAATGAGGCTACTTCAGAGAAGAAAAACAAGAATTCCGCCTTACAGAGCTTACATTCCAGAGGGGTAGACATAAATTCAAAAATGATTAGGTAGATACATAGGATGCTAAAAGATAATCAATGCTGCTTTATAGAAAAAAGGAAAGAAGAGGCATAAGAATTGACTAAAATTGAGGTTATATTTTAAATGGGGCAGTCAATGGAGACCTAAATAAGGTATTATTTGAGCAGATAGCTGTATGAACTTCAGAACCCTGTGTGGTCAGGACAGCTAGATCCCATCATTCTTAAAATAGCTGAGATAGGGAGGAGAGAAAGGGGAGAGATCAGGAGCATGAAGGGAGAGAGTAGCTACATGCTAGGTAACAAAGCTTGGCATTAATTTTCAGTTCGGAATGGCTGCATACTGGGACAAAATTTTGTTGATTCTGGACAAATTCAAGTATCATAATGCAAAGAGTATCCACCGCATCCTCATACCACACACACTTTACCTCCCACCCTGGGGAATTGTTGTTGACCCTGAGGCAGGAGAAGCCACAGGACTGACAGATTTCCATGCACAATGTTGAATTTTGGGTGAATTAATGCCCCATAAGGCAAAATATAAATCAATATGAGATAAAACTGGTGAATACATTGTTCTTCCTTCCACCTCCCAACAGGCCAAACTGACAATCATTTGCATGGTTTCTTAGAAGAGGATTTTGCAAGACTGAGTAGTCAGTAGTGCTTGATACCAAGTGATGGCTACTTGCATGGCTTTCTATCCTTCCTTGTCTCACTCCATTTTTCCTTGTATTTTTTTGTCTGAGGTTGTACTCCCTAAAATACAGTAGAAGATAAATATATGCCATAGGATCTGCTTAACCAGGGTAAAATACTCTTGATAACTTTACAAATTATAACAAATATAAATTCATGGGTCACTAACTGTCACCTTTCAGTCTTTATGTTTATTGAACATAACTCTCTCATAATGGCATTGCAACTCTCTAGTGAGTCAAAATTGCCTCATGTTTTTCTGGGAGATTAAGTGTATACAGGTATATTGGGAAATGGGTTACCCCATAAAGAAATGTCATGGAGATAAGGGTGTTAGGATCTTGGCAGAATTTGTAGGACAGTAATCAGCATTTCACAAAACTAGATGTTTTATGAGTGAGAGGCTGTCCCTCTTTGCACATTCCTTACACATTTCATGGAAAGCTCTTTATTCTCCCTCTCAAGGATTAAGGTAAATTTTTGTTACAAATGAATGCATAATAATATAATTGTTCTTTGGTAAGGGAGTGATGACACAGATGAGACCAATGCTATATGTCCCATCTTCTCAGAACACCTCTGATTTCAGCCACTGCTGTAATGGACAATTTCATGTAAGATCAGCTTGTGCTGATGGCGTCCCATCTAATGCCTAGACTATAAGTCATACAACCTTCTACTCCAAAGCCTTTCTAAGGTCTTTTCCAATACATACAAGGAATATAGGAGAGCTGAGATACCCAGGATCATCCTTTAGGCATATGGATATATTCCCCAGCTTCCCTGTATTTCAGGAGGAAAATTCTCAAGAAAATTTTTTGTACGTTGCTTGGGAGGTATCAACAGAATCAATCCCATTTTCTACAACTGTGGTCTGGACAAAGCACTCCCCTCATTGGCTTCTCCATCCGCTGTGTGACTGTCTCCTTGCAATCTCCCTCCTTCTTCCTGCAGTTATTTCCTCCTTCCTGCAGTTATGTCATGTCTTCAAGCTCTGCTCTGGGGAGGGAAGTTCTAAGGATATAAGAGATTTTATTGCATAGGAAAAGACCCACTTTTGCAAGAATTACATTTATGGTGCAGTAAAAGGGAAGGTCTGGTGGAAAGTAAGAAGCAACTATAAGAGAAAAAAATTGTTTTACAAGGGTAGGGGATACTGACTAAACCACTAAGACAGACCTGTGTGTTTATATAGTTTTATGTAAGGACAATCTTACTCATAGGATCAAGGATTTTCATAGATATTTCAAATTGTTTTTCTAATTAAACTATAGTTTTCATGACATAGATGATCAAACTTTCTATAGGCTAAATAAAAGCTGCTCTTTGGGGGCAAATTTATACAATTTTTAGATAATGTGACATAAGCAGGCAGTTTAAGAGATCAACCCCCAACATCCAAAAACTGGAAAAAAAAAGTTTAATAAAAAGTGCCTCTGAATGTTGAGAATTAGAGGTAATACAAATTTTTTTCAAAATTATTTTAAGATCTAATGACATCCAGAGGAGCAAGATTTTAATATCACCAGATTGAAGGCATTGCACACAAAGACAAGCAATTCTTTGGAGTTTGTGCAGTAAGGAAACATAGAGAAAGAATCCCAGGGGAAAGAAAACCAAGTCTCAATTATTGTTTTAATCACATTGTGGGAATGCACATATTAGATTATTTTCTAACTCTTTTTATTTTGACTCCATGCTTGAAACATAGATATAGCTTTGGGATTTAAGAGTGAGAGAGAATTGAAAAAATAATAGATTGTCCTCATGAATTAGCAGACAAAAAATATTGGGTTACTATACTGAAATATGATGAAATTTTTAAATATCCATAAAATCAACAATATAAATTTGTCAGACATAGGTGACAGTTTCATTTACTCTGATCTGAAACAACATAGAATATTTTATCCATTTAGATATCAATGTGAGATATTTAATATCAAAGAGCAACAATTGTAGGCTAAAAGAATTGCTTGGGTTTAAGAGAATCATAGTTTCTGAAGATTACAGATTTAAGAACCTGGTTTTCCTTTACTTTTTTTTGTTTGTTTGTTTTTGCTTTTCTTTACTTTTAATTTTAAGTTAAAAGTCAAGTAAGTTTCATATAAAGTCAATCACTTTATGGGGGCTTTGATTAATGTTTACATGTGTACATTTCTTATAAATAAATTAGTTCCACAATTAAAATTAATTCATTAATTTCCTTTAAGCATTTTACATTACATTTATTAATTTATTAAGCTTGATTTTATTTTAAACAATTGCTGTCTGATTGAACAAAGTTATTTAAACAACATATGTAAACCTAGTAAAGTAAAGCTCTAAATATAGTAAAAAGTAGTTTGCTAAAATATTCAAACACTCTGTGCATTAACTAAAAATATTTTATATCTTTCAAACTAAAATCATAAATCTGAAATCAATTTTATATTTTTAGATTGAGATCATAGGTCTGATCTACTGTGTTCTCTAATAAGTCAAAATCTTTCAAGCATAACAGATCCTTTAAATGACAGATTATTCCTAACTTTAAAAAGTGGTTAGTGTGATATATTTGATCTATTTATTCACCTTTATATTTATCTCCCTTTAAAACAAACCTAGAAAATCCTGTATCCCCTAGGAAAGCAGCTTTTCCATATCAAGTAGTTGGAATTACCAGTTCAAATATTTAGGACCATGAGATGGTTAAGATCTCAAGTGGATGAAAGTTTCAATGAGGTCCTGGAGGCTGCCTTTCTTCAGGTGACTCATTTCCTGCTACACATGAACACTCTGAGAGATTTTTGTCATTTTCATGATACAAGATATCTCCATTGATAAAGCTTCCACCACTACATCGCGATTGATTTCAAGCATTCATTTTCCAGTTCTAATTACTTCCATATATAATGTGTTCATCTGATTAGAATAGATTTAAATCCACACACACTTTTGCAGGTAACTAATTCTATAACTTATTTGAATTCTACATTACATTAAAGCTTAATATATTTTTCAACATTTAAAAATATTTTAATGACCTTCTCTTGAATTCTAAATACCTCTAACAACCTTATCTGATGATCTTTTAATGATGTGGATGTCAGGCAAATGAAATAGAAAATAGAAATAGAATTAGAAAATCAGATTCTCCCTCTGGGTTCAGTAATGTTGTACTAAGCTGTTCTCAATCATTTTAGACATGATATATCTATGCTCTGTAATCAAAATTAGAGTAATATTTCCATTCTTATGTAGCCTTCAGAAGGAAAAGAATAGCAGTATTATAATTGTCAAAAAGAAATTTAAAAAGTCATTCCACTTTATATACCTCAACCTATTGTGTCTTGTGCAGAATCTCTGAAGAGTTGAAGCAAGTGAATTATATGATCATACTTGCATATCCCATAGTTGCATATCCGAAAAAAAATCACTGCAACTATATAGAGGCAAATGGAAAGTATGACGGCCCTGGAAGAAGGGAGATTCCTTAGGAGGCTCCTGCAGAGAAGTAGGCATGAATAATTCACTTAAATGTGTTTGGAAGAATGGGACAGACTTGTAGAGGTTTAGGAGACAGAATTGTTGGGAAATGTTGATTTAATAGAAAGCGTGGAAGATGGGTGTTTGTATAATAAAACTGTGGGTGTTTTGGCTTGATTTGATGAGGATGTTATCAAAGAGTCATCTTAATTTTGTGTTTTTTGTGACAATTTCCAGCTCTCCGAAGTGTCTAGTGACAGGAATTAGGAGAGACGAAAGGAAGGACGAAGGACAGAAGGAAGGAAGGAAGGGAGAAAAGGAAGGAAAGAGAGTCAAGCTCTAGATAGATTGAATTGGACATTCTGTAACCTACCCAGGAGGCGCTATTGAAGAAACTGTAAACTATGTGTCTTTGGAGCTCAGAAACACGTCCTCAACAAAAGAGGATAATTTAGTAATCACAAGCTATGGATAAAGGTGCAAATTCCAGAAATAGTGCGTAGATTGTTAAGAGAATACAGAAAATTGAAGACAAATATTTAAGGGGAGTGGATAAAAAGAGCACTTTAAATAATCTAAACAAGAGCATAGATGGAGGATGGGGAAATACCTACCATAAGTTAAGTGATTTGGTAGAAACAGAGAGAGGAACTCTCAATATTGCTACCAACTCTGTTGCACTAACAGACTTTCTTTCTCATTTCACAAGAAGACTCTTGAGACTACTGAATGAATGACTTCTTTCAAAATGCCCATAATCTATCTGTATGCATCACCCATTAATGCCTTTGCTGTGTCATATTTCACAAAGAAAATCAAGGAAACATATCTATTCCTCTCATCAACAAATCTCACATCACTCTGTATTTGTGCCTTTTTCTCTTTCCTGCCTCCTTTTGCAATGAAGGACCCAATGATCATCTACTTCACCCTTTAAGTTTATCAACCTCGTATTGTCCAAGTATTTGATCCTCTTGTAACCCTTTCTGTCCTAGATCATCATTCTCTCTCTTTCTGCTGATTGGGTATATATCCCATCACATATTTTTTTTCCTTTTAAATGCCACCTTATAACCTATCTTAATAGTTACAATTTTTTAGGTACCAAAAAAATGTCTAGACTTAGAGTAGTTTAAATAATGGTGTGTTTTTCTTACAAACCAAGAGTTCTGAAGATGAACTGTTGCTGCCATGGTTTTGTGGTTATACAATGCCTGGAATGTTGTTTCTGAAATTCTTTGGGGCATTCCTTAATTCTTGTATCTCTGCAATCACAAGATACATCACACAGTTCAGAAATCATTTTTATATACTCTAAGGTGTGAAGAAGGGTAAAGATTGGATCCAGAATACTAACCTCTTTTGGAGTTGTTATGAAGATTCAATGCATAAAAATTTTAAAGCTCTTAGAACAGTGCCTGGTCTATAGTAAATACTGCATAGGATAGTAAACAAATGAAACAAACCAACAAACATAGAAGTAGCAATCTGTACTCCACTCAGCTTTTAAAATTATTTCTATGACCCATTATTCCATTCCCTTTCACAGACTAACTTCAAAAATAATTGCATAATTTTCTCTGCATTTCCTCAACATCCCTTTTTTCTGTTCATCTCATTCTAATTGACCTTATGTTCTAATCAGTCAATTAAAATTGACTGTATCAAGGTTTCTGATGTACATGTTTCCCTCCTCATTTTTCTTAGTACCTCATTAGTAGTATTTTCTGGGGGTGACCATGTGCTCTTCTTAACACACGTACTTCTTGACTTTCTTAAGACCACACAAGAAACTTCTTTCTGTCTCACAAGGCATTCTTCTTCAATGTCCTGTGCTTCTGTATTTGACCTCTAATTATAAATAGATATTTTTTGGACTTGGTCTTTTGCCAATTCTCTTTTCTTTCTACAGTTTCATAATTACCTCCAGATAAACCTCAAATTTGTCCAATCCTCTATTTCCTTACTCAATTATACAAACTAATACTAATCAGAATTTGAACTTACTCCTCTTTATCCACTTATCTCATGCTACATGTTTTACGTACAGTAGCCTCCTTTATGTTCTCTTAACATGGTTAAGTCCTTATAATTCAGGGTCTTTTTTTCTCTTTGTAGTGAAACTTATTATTTGACCTTAACTTAAAAGTGCTTTATAAACCATCTGTCCTTCATTAATTTCTAGGTTAACATCTTATTTTTTTCCTTTGTAGTCTATGTCACAATTTTATTTATTTGTAGTTTTTCCCTTGTTCCTAATTCTAGACAATAAATTCCATGAGATTATTATTGCCTAAATTCTAATTTGACCTTAGACAATAAGTTCAGATGTTATTTGCCTAGAATACTAGTTAGTAGAAGAGGACAACTAAGGGAAAGGTCCCTAATACTCAGTATACCCTTTTCTTTAGTCCTTCCTCTCTACCCGTAGGTATTTTATATTTAGGGGGGTGGATGCTGCAAAAGTTAATAATGGATTATTCTAACTCTTTCAAATTTGACATCTGAATATTTGGATTCCCACACATAAACCATTTGCAACTCCAATGTATTGGGGAAGAGGAAGCTGTAGGTGATGGCATTAGAGAAACACATAAATGCTTCTCATTTTTATCCACCATTTTCACTCTTTCCTGTATTGCATTTCATATTTTATCTTATTTGTATGTAACCTCTCTAAATAATCCTGATCATATTTTAAATATGATTTTGTGGACTGTAAGAAAATTATGCAATGTAAGAGCTGTGAGTTGAGTTTTATTCAGGGTCTGGCTGAGGACTATACCCTGGGCTACAACTTCTCAGGTAGCTCTGATAGACTACTTTAAAGAAGTGTAGGAGGAGCCAGTATATGCATGAATTTTTTTGGCTAGGGAAAACATCTAGTCAAGCATACATCTTGGTAAAAGTTTACTGTTTATCTCAAAGACCAGATATTTCAAGTTAATAATTTTAATGCTTTTCTATATATGGGAAGATGCAAGAATCTGGGGTCTTTGAAGTTCTTCCTGAGGTACACAACTAGACTACCTAGGGGCCCATTTATCCAAAGCACAGAATGCCTCATTTTGTTTTTCTCCATCCTGAATTCCCCTCAGGGTGCACTGTCAGTGGGTGACTGCAGTGAGCTGCGATTTAACCCTTTATAAGAGGATGTTACTGAAGCAAAGGTGGGTCTGCTTGCCTGATGCACAGCAAAGCCAATCTACCATAATTGGGTTGTAGTGATGGAAAGTATGGGAAATAAAGTAAGGGAGTGGGGGATAAGCCTCCAATCCACTCCAACTTGGCCTTTGAGTCAAGGTTTTTTTTTTTTAGGGGAAGAACAAAGAAGGTAGGATTAATCGTCATCTTGTGACATTTGTTAATCATAGTTTTGGGAGTCAGGATGTCTCTGGTTTATGATTCTCTGGTCAGGTGGTCCATGGCTTAGGAATCTACTAGCTCATGTAACCTTGGAGGGACAACCTGAGTTTGTATGTTAGCAATGATATCTATAATAACAATTTTAGTACATTACCGATGTTATCTTATCAACAACAGCAATTTTAGTCATCTGACTCTGGTTCAGTAGTGTTCAGTTAGCACAGGATTGAGGGCAGAGGGGGCAAGAAAGGGAATAAAGTTTTGGATATAGAGATTAATCATAAACTCATAAACTCAGTAAGGAAAATTGCTTCTAGGGGGACTCAGTTTCAGGGATGGTGTACTTTGTTCCTTTTTTTTTTTTTTTTTTTTTTACAATTTCATCCTTCATTACAGCTTTTGGAAGCTCAAGTCCCTAAAGAGACAATTTCATAAACAATTTGTTAGGGGCAAGCAAAGCTCTCACCATACAAATTGTATATTCATAGATATTCTTTATGGTCTACAATAGTATTTATTTTGTATAAGAAAAAGAAAAGCTAAAAAAAAAGAAAGAAAAAGAAAAGCTACTGTAAATATATAAAGGTAACAATATAGAGAAATATAAAAGCTACTACCTTATAAATTTATGCTTGTATTACTTTGTATGTTGACTTAGAAAAATGAAACAATTTTGTTTAGATATGTGAGTGTAATTTAGGTGATATTATGACCATTGAGGAAGTGAACTAAGGAACTATTTATATCTGTTTGTTTCAAGAAAATATATTTTCTTTTGCTGCTTTATTATTTTGGCTATAAAATTTCATTATGTGACTCAGAGGTATAATGTTAGATTTTATGTATTCCTTAGAGACTAGCATTGAATTTACAGATTTTTTAATGAGCCATTTAAATTTAAATTTTCATATTAAACACTTCCAATCTTGACAGAAAAAAAGTGATATGAAACTTTCTTTTAACAGAGATTTGTCCTGAGTTAATGACAGTGCTTATTTGGAACTAAACTCACCATATAGTCATGAAGCTTGATCCACATGGAAAACTGTTAATTATGAGAATTAAATACGACCTCCAACACAATGCTAACACTGCAATCCACCAGAAAAGGTAATAATTATTTATTATGAACTTCTATTTTGAATATATTCTATGCTCATTTCAAAGATATTAAGTCAAATTTGAATAAAATGAAACACTATTGTTTTCAGTACTAAACAGACAATGTAGTATTGGTATCATCATCATGATTTGAGCCTCTGTTTCTGATCTTTACCATGGATATTATGCATAAGTCATTTTTTTTGTTGTTATTTGTCTATGATTTAGTTTAGTTTGGTTATCTTTAGCATGTAAACAACAACAACAACACACAAAAATCATGTAGGACGTTTGCATCATGCTCAGCAGGAGTTTTTTTTCTGCATTGTGTATAAGGGAAGATAAATGTATATACTGGGCAGCTAATATATAAAAAAGAGCACAAACTAAAGAAAGATTCCCAAAGGTGCTCCAGTATCTCAATCCAGCACTTAAGTGTCTATGATATGCCTTCTCAAAATTTCTAGATGAATCTTCTTTCATTCTTTAAAATAACTTATTACTACTTGTAAAAATTTCCTTTTTACTGAGTTAATGTTGAATTTCTGTTCTTGGCAATCAAATGACCCCTAACAAATTCAAATAGGTTGATAAATACTTTACTGGGTCTTTTTGCCTGTCTTAGCCTATCGATAATCAACGTTGTGACTGGATCGGCTCTTGTAGTTCTTGTTACAATTGCAGGATGCCCTCAGAAATAACCACTAGGAAACTTTGAAAGAGACGAAGCTTATTACTTACAGGTCCTGAAAATGATGTGGAACATCTGGGGTCATACTGTGAAGTCACGGGCAGAGAGGGTCGACTGAAAGAAAAACATACAACTTAAAAGTCGTGAGTTAATTTTATTCCGGGGCCTTACGGAAGACTATAGCCCAGGAGCCAACCTCTCAGATTGCTGTGAGAAACTGCTTCTAATGGTTGAAAAGGAGCAGGATACACATGAAATTTGTTTTTGTTTTTGCTGGGAAAAACATGTTGCGAGCATAAAAAGATTACTGCTCATCACAAAGAAAAGACATTTCAAGTTAATGATTTTAATGCTTTTCATTGAATAGGAAGATGAAAGAATCTGGGTTCATTGAAATTTGTCCTTATATGAGCATCTTAACTATCTAGGGGCCAGTATATCCAAAGCATAGAATACTTGCTGTTTTTCTCCATCCTGAATTCCCTTCAGGCACCCTGTTCCTGGATGAGGGCAGTGGCTAATGGCTTGCTCCTTGTAGAACTGGACCAGAAGGCAACGATTTTTGCTTTACAAGTGTTTGAGGGAGACTTAGAGAGTGGGCTTGAGGTTCCCTTCTGCTTTTATTGGGGTTGAGGGTGGGGCCCTAGGGTTTCACAACCCACCCTTTGTTGGTGAATTTAAAATGTAAGTATGGCCGTGTATACACTGATGTGTATAAAGCTGATGACTAATAAGAACCTGCTGTATAAAAAAAAAAAAGAAATAAAATTTAAAAATTTTAAAAAATAGTATGGGAATTTAAAATGTGGGAAGAGAAAAACAAAAACAAACAGAAGCACAAAAAAACCAAGAGGCCCAAATTGTCAGTTACCCAAATCAGCCAAAATCCGTACAACAAAGGAACCCAGCAGGATGGTTATGTGGGTAGGGTGGGGCAGGGGTTCTGGTGGCTGAGGTGGCCTATTTTTTTAATCTATTCTATTGGCTGCAAATGTATTTATTCTAGATAACCATCCTGCCTTCTTGAAGTGGATGCCTCCACAATCAAAGCTTAAATCGGCATTTGCATTACAAAAAAGGAAAACCAAGTATCAGGGCTTACACTACACCAGGGTATTTTTTAAAAGTTCATATCAGTGAATTACATATAAATGAGTGGCCTTATAAAGAAACTGATAAAAGCAGCAATTAGGAAAATTGTGACTATAAAGTAAAACAATAAAACAGGGTGTGTGAAATGTATTCTTAATTTCATCATATCAGAAAAACTGGATAATAAAATATCTCTGAAGGTACTTATGATATAAGCTAATGACAATCTGTGATGATTCAAGTTGAAACATAGACCAAGGGGAAAAGACCAAGGTTTTTAGACCCTGTAGTATAGAAGTGGATTGTGATCTCAGAACATGAGACAAAATTTTGAAATAATACTGTTTTAGGGCTCTACCTGTTAATATAATCTAGCTTGCTTACTTGACAAATAGTGGAATTAAAATTTTGCAATATATGACTATACTATTATTACAATTAGTTTAAACAAACCAGTATTTGGTGACAAATATTGAACTTTAATAATATAAATTCTTTTAGAGAAAACCCAATTAGTCCTTTTACTGATTCAATGACTACCAAATTCCACTCTCATAATAAATTCAGTATGTGGAGTAAACATACATATGGCAAAGGGATATCCAGCAAAGACATTTCCAGATGAGTGTTAAATTATTTAAAACTGAAGGTCATATAATCCTTAAGTTTTGTCAAGTCATTCCAGCTATTAGTATTAAGAAAGAAATTATTGAAAAGAAGTTAATATGTAATAGCATACATCAGTAAATCTACAGGGTCACCTTTTAGATTGGAAATGAAAAATATACATAGATGCTAATTTCATTTCTTTGGTTTTGTTTTGTCATAATATATAAGAGAGACCACTTAAATATTAATGATAGTTTCTCCTCAGAACTATTTTGATATGATCTTGAGATACCATAATACTTTAACATTCATTTAGATAGTAGATAATATTTCAATTATTCATATACCTATTATATCCAGATGAATGTAAAGGGCACACTAACACTTTTAATAATGCCAACTAGAAGTATGTTTCTTGTAATTGAAGATTTATATAAAAATATTTAACAGGTAGCTGAGACTTTTATGATATTTAAGTACACAATTTCTGTTTAAATTTCTGTGCTCTAGTCTATATTTGAATGTCATAGTTTAATTATGAATTTAAAGTAGATTGTTGAAATTTCTTAGAAGTCCAACAAACACCTGTGTCTTAGTCAACATATAAAGTAAAACTTCAATATGAAATAGTTTTATTTCAATTGAATATTTATTATTAAGATGTTATTTGAAAATCTCAAAGGCCATAGGATATTTCAATGCTGTATTAGATAATGCAATAGACAATTATCTCAATCAAGAGTCCTGGTTCTCAGTATTGCTAAGACTTTCAACACATTTCAGCCATTAAGATGTGGATTGTTGGATCATATGAGAAATTTAAGGAGGGCAGTTATGTCTTCCTTGATTTAAAGAGAACCTTCTAATTTGAAAGATTAAACTATGCATGTTTTCATTTAACAAGTTACAGTTTATCATTACATAAGGGCATTGACGACGGTTCTTTCTTTGGGGACAGCTTGGTACCCACTGGTGGCTATATCCAGATTGCTTTATTATTGCTGCTGCTCTTCTCTCTGATTTCAATTCCTGGCTCTGTCACTGGACCTGGGTAAGTTACTTCAACCATTTTCCCTTCTCTGAATGGTGACCAGTATCTATTACAGTATTATATATTAATATATGAGCTAATATGTATTGGTAACAGTAATATTTTCATTGCATAAAATGTATATGATGTCTCCTTATTTTCATAGTCAGAGATGTGTATTTTCTCTTTCAATTTGATTTTATTGATATTATTTCCTCTCTATTTAGCTTTCTCTCTCTTTTTTTTTTTTTTTTTTTTTGTGGTATGCGGGCCTTTCACTGTTGTGGCCTCTCCCGTTGCAGAGCACAGGCTCTGAACGCGCAGGCTCATCGGCCATGGCTCAGGGGCCCAACCGCTACATGGCATGTGGGATCTTCCCGGACCGGGGCATGAACCCGTGTCCCCTGCATTGGCAGGTGAACTCTCAACCACTGTGCCACTAGGGAAGCCCTAACTTACTCTTGATTCATCTGGCATTTTGTTGAAGATAGCAACTCCTGCCTTTGAATTTCTCTTAAGCTATTTTAAAGTACAGCATGTATGAGTAGATCAGGACATATATAGGACACCATAATTTTTTCAATTTTACTTTTATTAAGAAATTGCCACATATGCCATGTCTGATTGTCCAGTAACTTAAACTACACTTATATAAAAGATAATTACTTCATAGCCTCAAGTTCTGAAATCCATACCCTTATGAATCTGTTAACTCAGATGCAATGGTGATGATGATTATTGGGGGTGTAGTTTACATGCAAGAGAAAACCATACTTTCTTATTATTTGAAATTATAAATATAAGTTAATCTGCTTCTTTTTTATTTTATTTAATAGTGAAGTTATTGCTTACATATTTATACTTCAAACCAGTCTACTAAATTCAAACAAGTATTCCTTACAGACCAGGTTTTAATAATTAACTGTAGAATATTAAAATTTCCTAATGCTGCTTTTGAAGCTAGAATCATAAATATAAATTTCCTACTTAAATTACTACAAGTCAACATTCATGAGTCATATAAACTTACTTTTAACAAGGAATAATATTGAGTTGATAAAGTCCAACCATCAGAAATGATCTCTCAAATAATTTTATGGATAGCTCTGCAATTATTAGTTCTTAAAGAAATCCCACACCACCAGCAACAAATCTCTATACGCTTACAGTGTTCTAATCTTATAAGAATGTTGTGTGTGTGTGCTTGTGACAATTAGGAATTATCTAAAAAATTCAATGTCTTTTGGTTTCCAAATATTGGATACTTTGATGTAAAATATTATAATAATTTTTAGTGGTCTCAAATGTTGCATATTAAGTTAAAACATCTAAATTATAGAGATGTTTCTCCTGCTCATCTGTAAGTTATCCAAATGTTGTTACTGTGTTCTATTATTACTTTGCATAGTAGAAATAGTTCTTGCTAATATTCTTCTGAGAAGAAGATAGGGGACTGAATGATATTGGGCAAAGTAAATGGAAAGTTAAATGCTACTTCATATGGACATTGGATAATTAATTTTGTGAATTCATGGTTTTAAAAAAATTTACCATCCAAGGGCCTAGATTAATTTTGCGTTTATCGGTACACTCGGAGACTTGGACAAAACTGATGTGTGCATGTGGATTTGTGTTTACAAACCACAGAACTTCACGTGTCATCATTATTGTAGCTGGTCTAATGAAAATTGTTATTCTGGAAAACTTCAGTCCTTGATCTGTCACAAATTCTTATCATGGGGACCCAAAATGCAGCTGGATTTTTTCGTCAAGTTTACATGAGACCACATATTGAAGTCACATTCAACATGTGGAATTTTGGTTTTTTGACCCTCTACTCATGAACATTTTATCCATTTTATCTTAGCCACTCCCTCCATGTCAGATTCAAAACGTTTCCTTTTCATTTTTTTTTTCATTGCAAAGTATTACAGAGCCTTCCTTTCTACACCTACCACTAGAAGTCTAAGACGTTGGAGGCTTTTCTCACTCTTGTTAGACTCTGGGTGCTTCACCAGCCTTTGCCTCTGTCTTTACTGGGATTACTCATCTTCAAATAGGTTGCTGTATTAAGCACTCTTGAATCATCTTGTTTGAGGACATTATTGTTTTATTCTATGACGTATTCTTGTGATTCTTCTTTTTATTTTGGTTTTTGGAGCAAGAATGAAGAAATGGCATATTATATTTAAAGCTGTGGGTTTCCTTTTGAAAGATATCAAAAAATACTGGTGGCTTTTGCAAATAATGTTTAGAGGAATATGTATACTTGCAGGGCTTTAAAAATAGATGCTGTTTTTCTTCTATTAACAGTAATGGAGGGTAAAATTGTATGTTCCTGGTAGTGGGGTATTTTTTCATTGGAATTCTGTTCAATAATGTATATCACTGAATCATGGAGCTGTTAAATACGATTCTTTAAACTTATGTACAGTCAAATCTTGATAATGACCCCTTTTTAAAAAATAACAGCTTTATTGAGATATTGCTCACATACCACACAATTCACCCATTTGAAGTGTATAATTCAATTTTTTTTTTTTTTTTTTTTTTTTTTTTTTGCGGTACATGGGCCTCTCACTGCTGTGGCCTCTCCCGTTGCGGAGCAACAGGCTCCAGACGCGCAGGCTCAGTGGCCATGGCTCACGGGTGCAGCTGCTCCGTGGCATGTGGGATCTTCCCAGACCGGGGCATGAACCCGTGTCCCCTGCATCGGCAGGCAGACTCTCAACCACTGCGCCACCAGGGAAGCCCTTTTCCTTCAATTCTTTTTCATTTATTTCTGATCTGATCTTTATGATTTCTTTCCTTTTGTTAATTTTGGGTTTTTATTTTTTAATTCTTCTTTCTCTAATTGCTTTAGATTTAAGGTTAGGTTGTTTATTTGAGATTTTTCTTGTTTCTTGAAGTAGGACTGTATTGCTATAAACTTCCCTCTTAGAACTGCTTTGGCTGCATCCTATAGGTTTTGGGTCATCATGTTTTCATTGTCATTTGTTTCTAGGTAATTTTTGATTTCTTCAGTGATCTCTTGCTTATTTCGTAGCATATTTTTTAGCCTCCATGTGTTTGTATTATTTAGTTTTTTTTTTTTCTGCGATTGATATCTAACTTCATAGTGTTGTGGTCAGAAAAAATATTTGATATGATTTCTATTTTCTTAAATTTACTGAGGCTTGATTTGTGACCTAAGATATGATCTATCCTGGGGAATTTCCATGAGTACTGAGAAGAATGTGTGTTCTGTTCTTTTGGGTGGAATGTTCTATAAATATCAATTAAGTTCATCTGGTCTAATGTGTCATTTAAAGCTTGTGTTTCCTTGTTTATTTTCATTTTGGATGATATGTCCACTGGTGAAAGTGGGGTGTTAAAGTCCCCTACTATTACTGTGTTACTGTCACTTTCCCCTTTTATGGCTGTTAGCATTTGCCTTATGTATTGAGGTGCTCCTATGTTGGGTGCATAACTGTTTACAATTATTATATCTTTTTCTTGGATTGATCCCTTGATCATTATGTAGTGTCCTTCCTTGTCTCTTGTAACAATCTTTATTTTAAAATCTATTTGGTCTGATATGAGTGTTGTTATTCCAACTTTCTTTTGATTTCCACTTGCATGGATAGGCTTTTTCCATCCCCTCACTTTCAGTCTGTATGTGTCCCTAGGTCTGAAGTGGGTCTCCTGTAGACAGCATATATATGGGTCTTGTTTTTGTATCCATTCAGCCAGTCTGTGTCTTTTGGTTGGGACATTTAATCCATTTACATTCTGGGTTATTATCGATATGTATATTTCTATTACCATTTTCTTAATTGTTTTGGGTTTGTTATTATAGGTCTTTTCCTTCTCTTGTGTTTCCTGCCTAGAGAAGTTCCTTCAGCAATTGTTGTAGAGCTGGTTTGTTGGTGTTGAATTCTGTTAGTTTTTGCTTGACTGCTAAGGTTTTAATTTCTCAGTCAAATCTGAATGAGATCCTTGCTGGGTAGAGTAATCTTGGTTGTAGGGTTTTCCTTTTCATCACTTTAAATATGTCCTGCCACTCCCTTCTGGCTTGCAGAGTTTCTGCTAAAAGATCAGCTCTTAACCTTATGGGGATTCCCTTGTATGTGATTTGTTCCTTTTCCCTTGCTGCATTTTTCTTTGTATTTAATTTTTGAGAGTTTGATTAATAAGTGTCTTGGCATGCTTCTCCTTGGATTTATCCTGAATGGGACTCTCTGTTCTTCCTGGACTTTATTGACTCTTTCCTTTCCCATATTAAGGAAGTTTTCAACTATAATCTCTTCAAATATTTTCTCAGACCCTTTCTTTTTCTCTTCTTCTTCTGTAACCCCTATAATTCGAATGTTGGTGCATTTAATGTTGTCCTTCAAGTCTCTGAGATTGTCCTCAATTCTTTTCATTCTTTTTTCTTTATTCTGCTCTATGGCAGTTACTTCCACTATTTTATCTTCCAGGTCACTTATCCATTCTTCTGCCTCAGTTACTCTGCTATTGATTCCATCTAGAGTATTTTAAATTTCATTTATTGTATTTTTCATCATTGTTTGTTTGCTCTTTAGTTCTTCTAGGTCCTTGTTAAACATTTCTTGTATTTTCTCCATTCTATTTCTGAGATCTTGGATCATCTTTACTATCATTACTCTGAATTCTTTTTCAGGTAGATTGCTTAGTTCTTCTTCATTTGTTTGGTCTGGTGGGTTTTTACCTTGCTCCTTCATCTACTGCATATCTCTTTGTCTGCTCATTTGTTTAACTTACTGTGTTTGGGGTCTCCTTTTTTGCAGACTGCACTTTCATAATTCCCATTATTTTTGGTGTCTGGCCCCATGAGTGAGGTTGGTTCAGTGACTTGTGTAAGCTTACTGATGGAGAGGACTGGTTCCTATGTTCTGGTGGGTGTGGTTGGATCTTGTCCTTCTGGTGGGCAGGGCTGTGTCTGTTGGTGTGTTTTGGAGTGTCTGTGAGCTTATTATTATTTTAGGCAGCCTCTCTGCTAATGGGGGAGGTTGTGTTCCTGTCTTGCTAGTTGTTTGACATGGGGCATCCAGCACTGGAGCTTGCTGGTCGTTGGGCAGACCTAGGTCTTAGCTTTGAGACATAGATCTCTGGGAGACCTCTCACTGATTTATATTACATGGGGCTGAGAGGCCTATGGTCGTCCAATGTCCTGGATTTGGATCTCCCACCTTGGAGGCTCAGGCCTGACACCCGGCAGGAGCATCAAGACCCTGCCAGCCACATGGCTCAGACTTAAAGGAAGAAGAAGAAAAAAAAGGACAGATAGACCCCCAAACCAAATGGTAAAAACAAAACTAAACACACAAAATAACAAAAAGAAACTTTCACACACTCACTCATAAAAAACAAACAACAACAACCAAATGAACAGACAGAACCTGAGGACAAATGGTAAAAGTAAATCTAAACAGATAAAATCATACAAAGAAACATACACGTACACACTCACAAAAAGAGAAAAAAGGAAAAAGTAAAAAGTTTAAAAAATAAAAAATATTGAAAATATTTAAAAATCTAGAAAATAATTAAAAACAAATAAATAAAACGAATAAAGCAACCAAGCCCATAAACAAATCCACCAATGATAACAAGCACTAAAAACTAAACTAAGATACACATGAAACAAAAACAAATCAGATGCATAAAGCAAAACCCATGTCTACAGTTGCTCCCAAAGTCCACCGCCTCCCTTTTGGGATCGTTCATTGTCTATTCAAGTATTCCACAGATTCAGGGTACATCAAGTTGATTGTGGAGATTTAATCCACTGCTCCTGAGGCTGCTGGGAGAAATTTCCCTTTCTCTTCTTTTTCACACAGCTCCTGGGGTTCAGCTTTGGTTTTGGCCCTGCCTCTGTGTGTAGGCTGTCTTCAGGCATCTGTTCTCATCCAGACAGCAGTGTGTTAAAGTAGCTGATGATTAGGGTTTTCTTGTTCACTCAGGCCAGGGAGAGGGAATTGTATGGTAGTCATAATTGGAATGTGGCATGAACTTGTGGCACATGGCCACTTGTGGCAGTGGCCAGTGTGACATTGCAACAGCCTTAGGCATGTCATGTGTTCTCCCGGGGAAGATGTCCCTGGATCATAGGACCCTGGCAGTGGCATGCTGCACAGACTTCTGGAAGGGGAGGTGTGGATAGTGACGTGCACTTGCACACAGTATTCTTGGTGGCAGCAGTGGCAGCATTAGTGGTTCATGCCCGTCTATGTGGTCTGAGCTGATAGCTGTGGCTTGCACATGTATCTGGAACTCACTTAGCCAGTGCTCTGCCTTCTGTGGGCACGTGGAGGGAGAATTCCCCTCTCCTTGTGCACCCCAAAACAATGGTCTCTTGCCGTCTGTCAGGTTCTGACTTTTTCCTGGACTCCCTCCTGGCTAGCTGTGGCACACTAGCCCTCTTCAGACTGTGTTCACGCAGCCAACCCCAGTCCTCTCCCTGGGATCTGACCTCTGAAGCCCAAGCCTCAGCTCCCAGGCCCTACCAATCCTGGTGGGTGAGCAGACAATGCTCTTGGGCTGGTGAGTGCTGGTCAGTACTGATCCTTTGTGCAGAAATCTCTCTGCATTGTACTCTGCACCTCTCTTGCTGTGGTCTCCTCATGGCTCTGAAGCTTCCCTCCTGCCCAACCCCTGTCCCCAGCAGTGAAGGGGCTTCCTAGTGTGTGGAAACTTTTCCTCCTTCACAGCTCCCTCCCAGAGGTGCTGGTTCCATCCCTATTCTTTCTTCTTTGTTTTTTCATTTTTCTTTTTCCCTACCCAGGTACATGGAGATTTTCTTGCCTTTTGGGAAGTCTGAGGTCTTCTGCCAGGGTTCAGTAGGTGTTCTGTAGGAGTTGTTCCACATGTAGATGTATTTTTGATGTATTTGTGGGTAGGAAGGTGATATCCATGTCTTACTCCTCTGCCATCTTGAAGGTCTCTCTGAATACTGTTTCTTTTGGGCATTGTTTCTTTTAGTCAAGAGCCTCAGGTGGAGAAAGAGGAATAGTACGATTTATCATAATAGCAACAAAAAATGAACAAACAAATAAAAACAACAAATTAAAAAAAGTTATTAACAGCCACCAAACAGTAAATATTTAAATTTTTTTGTGTGTTTAGGAAGCTATAGGATTTGATTGAATGTGCTTCAGATTTCATCTGCATTCATCAAAAAACCAGATCATCTCGAACTCTGCATTTTTACATTATGTTAACATAATTTGATTTGCACATATTTTGCTCCACAATAAAATGAATTATGTACCAAGTACAGCAATGATTTCCATTTTATTTATGACCAATATTTCATTCTTTCAAAATTTTATGAGTGTTTTATCACTTACAAAACTTTACATGTGAGTAGTTTCATCAAAATGAATTTGGGGATCAGTTTTTAAAAAAGTATGGCACACTTGTGAAAAAAATCAAACACATAAGACAGATTCAGTTTTGCTGTTTGAGAACTTTTTTACACTGTCACTTTCTACAGAGTCAAAGAGAATCATAAGGGGAGGTGAAAGTCTTAGAAATTTTATCTGAAATATTTGAACGAGGACAAGAAGTCTGAATAAATATTGTATTTCTCATTAAAGCAGTCTATGCATTGGATTATTCTAATTAGACTTTTGTTTCCATTTGAGTATATACAATGTTAGTCTCAATAATATGCATAATCTCTGGAGATAGAGGAAAAATAAAAGATAATGATTCACTATTGTCAGGTGAATCACTGCAGTGTGGCAACAAGATTACTTGTGTGAAAGGCACATTTCCTCATGAGAAATGATGAATTCCTCATAGCAATAATCTTTTTTCTTTCCCTTTCTTCTGTACCCAATTTATTCTCACCTTCCCAAATGCAATTTTAATTTTGAATGCTCAACCTGGTAGAAAAAGTACTTTAAATGACATTCTTATTCTTAAACTTTCATGTTAATTAAATAACTCAGTTTCTGTCATGTATACCTCCCACAATAATGTAGAATGATTTTGAGTATTAAAATCTATTTTTTTTTAAATTTGTCTTCCCATTTAAGTTCAATTGTCACAGTTTAGGTGTCACTGATGAACTGCCACATCACCAGGCTTAACTAATTTATCTTTAATATGCTAATTGAAGACCATGTACATTCTACCATTCTAAGATTTATTAAACTGAATTGAAATTCTCTGTATCATCTATTATAATGAAAATTGTTTGGGTGGTAAAAATCATGTGTGATTAATTATCAACCTTATTAAATGGCACTGTTTTGATATTGGATAGGTATTCAACAACAGTTCATTAAATGTCACTGAATAGGACTATGCCAAAAGGTTATTTCCTGTTTCTTCATGAATCTTAATTTTTATTATTTCTCCTAAAGGAAATTTGGTGTAGTAAACAACTGAATAAAAGCAAGAGTTAACTATAAAATAATCGTTAACATTTTTTCTAATTTATCCACCTTTCTCAGTTTCTCCAAAACCAAACTGGTGATATAAATTGAGCACTGGTATAAGTAAGTAATCAAGGAGATAAATTGAGCACTGGCTGCTGGTTATAATTAAGTGCAGTCTGGATGAAAGAGAAGTGGTCGTAGACCTGTCTGACCTATTTTTTAAAGGGAGAAGAGCTTACACAATGTCCCACTATTCTTACTGTGGCATCATAGGTATGTTTTGCTTGGTTTTGAATTTTATATTAATGGAATCATAGACATTCTTTTGTCTCATGTTTTCTAATTAATATGTTTGTAAAATGTACCTATGTTCTTGCATAAATACATTTGTTTTGCATAAATGTTATATAATGTTGCATCATATGGATATGCTGCATTATATTTATTTATTCCAATAATGATCAGAATTTACATGTTCCCAGGTTTAGGGTATTATGAGTACAGCTTTATCTTCCTTTGGTGTAGTAGACAGGAAGTCACCCCATGTAGTTCTCTCTTCAAGGAAGGGCTTTATGTCATCCTTCAGGGAGTGCAGTCAATGGACTTCCTCCTGCTGTCAGTTCCTTCAGGGCCAGCCCCAGAGGTAAAGCCACCTTTCCCAAGGTTATAAAAAGCTTGGCCAATTTGGTCTGATGTGAAACAAAGATGAAGGGCAATTTTAATCCAGAGTATCCTTCGTGGTTGGCAGAGGCTTTCCGGGTCCTGCATTGTAATGTGTTGCTTCATTCTATTTCCCTTTATTCATGTTGATTAAAAACAAACATTGTATATATGAACCACAACTTCTTCATCCATTCATCTGTCAATGGACTTTAGGTTGTTTCCATGTTTTGGCTATTGTAAATAGAGCTACTATGAGCATAAGTGTGCATATATCTTTTTGAATTATAGTTTTGTCCAGGTATATGACCAGGAGTGGGATTGCTGGATCATATGGTAATACTACTCAGTCATAAAAAAGAACAGAATAAGGCCATTTGAAGCAACATGGATGCAACTAGAGATTATCACACTAAGTGAAGTAAGTTAGAAAGAGAAAGATAAATACCATATGATATCACTTATATGTGGAATCTAAAATATGGCTATCTATAAAACAGAAACAGACTCACAGACATAGAGAAGAGACTTGTGGTTGTGAAGGGGAGGGGAGGAGGAATGGACTGGGAGTTTGAGGTTGGTAGATGCAAACTATTAAATTTAGAATGGATAAACAACAAAGCCATACTGTATAGCACAGGGAACTATATCCAATCTCCTGCAATAAACCATAATGGAAAAGAATAAGAAAAAGAACGTATATATGTTAAAAAAAAAAAGAAAACTAAAAAACAAACTCACACTCCAAGCTCTAACACACTGACTTCCACAGACAAATCATTTGTTTAAGAGGAGGGTTTTGTTTCTCAAAAGGGAAACTAATCTATTGAAGAAATAAACCTCTGGCATTTATTTTATCCATAAGAGAATTAGAAGATGATTGATGATTTCCTCATGGCTAACACCCTGTGACTGAAATGAAGAAACACCTCTTAAATTCTTATATTTTACCTTCAAACAATTGAAGTGCTGTTGGCAACTGACTGATACACAACTTCCCTTTCCCATTCTTGATTCTGTTGATTGGTATATGAAACTAGAGCCAAACTCTGCCTTTGTCTTGTTTAGAAACCCTCAGTATAATCCTTGACAATTCAGAAAATAATGCTAAGCCTTGGAAGAATTAATCAGTGATTCATGTCTTTTAATTTCCACTTCATAGTATAGTCTAGGCTCCAAGTACTTTGATAACTTGGATGATCATTTAAGCTACATCCTGGTAATAATTTTATTTTAAATGAAACTGGTAA
This sequence comes from Orcinus orca, assembly GCF_937001465.1. NCBI lineage: Eukaryota > Metazoa > Chordata > Mammalia > Artiodactyla > Delphinidae > Orcinus > Orcinus orca. The sequence continues at coordinate 174,553,962 of NC_064561.1, read as the reverse complement.
ATTCTATTTGATTTTCTATTTAGAAAATGGCCTGTGGTTAAGTCTTCTCTAATTCAGAAGGCTTCCTATTTACTGCCCCAAATAGATAGGATTAGAACTATGGTAATCTGCCTGTCTGTAATTAATAAATGGACATTGCAGTGATAATTTTTCCTCTTTTATTAACTGAGAATACATGGAACCAATAGAGAACTCCATTCTTGACCTTAACGAAGTCTTGTGATGCTTTGAATATATACACAGTGCATGTGTATATGTAGGATTTGCTGGTCCAAAGCGTTTCTGAACCTCAAAATGCAAAGAATCTTATTAATACTGGATGCAATTTGAAAACACAAAAGCAAAACCTTGTTACCAAAATTTCAGGTTAAGCATCCCAAAAGAGTAGAATCAGATGAGATCTCACAAGACAGTCTAGAGCTCATATCCTAGAGGCAGAAAACCATCACACACACACACACACACACACACACACACACACCATGACAATCATATTCCGGATTCTGGTGTTATGTTGATGGGAGGGATTTGAGTCATACATAACCCTAAGTGCATAAGTTTTGTGCACTTAAGGTTAATGTAATCTTTTAATCTTCTCTTTTTCAAATGTTCATAGTTCTGAAATGAGAGTCCTGTTACCAATTAGGTAAACATGGTGATTACTGATTTGCACAATTGGTATGTGTGGAAAATGTGAATATCCAAATAAAAGTGTCAGCACAAAGTCTGCAATGCCAAAAACAATCAGAAAAAAATAGGACATGACTATTTCCCATGTCTTTAAGAGAAGAATGTTTTCATTTGCCAGTAAAATTTGATGTACAATTGTGAGGTGAAATTTATGATTTGAGAACAAGCAAACATTAAAAATGACAAATCAACCTTTTGATATATATGCATGCCTTTACAAATAATAAATATATTTATTTCCATGTAGTAGCAGTTAGTGTTTATAATGCCCTCAGTCTGTGTTCTATGACCAACTTTTCTATACCTTGCAAGGTAGCAGTGGGGAGGGAATCATGTGCTGTCTATGAAGCTTGAAAAGTTTAGAATATTCATCAAGTAATGAAAGAATACAGTGACATCCAAAGTAACAGTTCAAATCAAAAGACCACGTCATGACAACCACCACCACCAACATGTAGTAGATACTTGTTGTGCCACTTCATTAAATTGACAACTGGAAATAGGGATAATTCCTGCAGTGATTAATGTGTTCAAACAGAACATGAGGGGAAAACCACGATGTTCTCAATTGTTGATGTTATCCATACTTAACAAATCCAATGTTGATATGACTTTGGAAAAGTACCCAAGGCTCCGAGTAATATGCATGTCCCAGAACAGTTGATTTATTCATAAGTCTGGCACAGCTCCTATAAATTGACTTTCTTCCTCGTAAAAGAAGTTAACCACTCTGTGTGAAAATTATATGATCCCTGAGATTTCCTTTAATCAAGATAGACTTGATAATGAGTAAGATGACACACAGTACTTGCAGGATTAGTAATTCATTGGATATTGCTGGAGCAAAAGCTCTAGGATGTCTTTTCATAACAAGGAGATCCACATGGACAGACCACATATTCTCGCAGGACACTCTTTTACTCCTAAATGCAAATGAAATATTTTAAGAGCCTGGTATTTTGTTTCTTTCTCCTGTCACCATGTCCAATGACATGAGCCACTGATCATGTTTCTGTTGTTTACCATCTTTCTCTGAATTCCTTTGTCCAAAACCAAATGTGATTTATTTGTCTAGTTTGAAATTTTCAATCTGAATCTATTTGTTTTTATATCCCACTCATTCTAATTCAGTTAGTAGTGAAGAAGAAGCATTTTGAATTTAGAACATATCTGTAACATTATTCTTTGGAAAATAAATCATCCTGACACAGAGGGTATGTAAATCCCATGAATACCAGTTCATTTTGAATTGCTGCTTTGCAATGTATATAGTGACTACATATACTATGTGTATATAGTCAATCATCATTTGCTGTGATTATAAATTTCAGATTGGTTTATGCTAATTTTTATTATTTGCAAATATTCATGAAAAAAATCTCTTAAAATTCTACCCAGTAACTTTTGCAGTTAACTGTTCTCATTAGCAATTCCCAATCTGTAAGAACAAAAAAAGTTATCTGCGATCTACTATGTAATTTGTAAGTTTCTTCTCATTGATAATGATGTACCTTAGAGGAAAATAAAGTGATGCATTTTGTTTTATTTCTTGTCAGAATTAATTAGTATCAACAACTGTCCCAAAATAATCATGGGAGGAATTGTTACTGCCAATTCCAGTTTATTTGTAGTATTTATTTATGAATTTTAACTGATGACTCAAGGATTAACTCAAATCTTACTTTATTCACAATAGATCTTTAATGTGAGGAACACCTACTTATTTGTCTTGCATCCTTCTAAGACCTAATAGGGTGCTGTGTTCCATATACAAAAACTGATGAATACATTAATTGATACAGATGTAATTACAGAATTTTCCTTCTGTAACTATAGTCATGAATGATAGGCTCTCATTTTATTATAATGCTTTATGATTTTAATGTTAAAAACAACTGAAAAATATGTTGTTCTTATCAGTATCTACTGCACAAAGACAAAAGAAGATATTTTTAAAAAGAATTACACTCTACATGTTTACCTACAGTAATCACGGGGATACATTTGCATTGAAAATGTTTTTGTCTTTATATTTGGAAAATCAAACCAATCTAATATCATTAAGCATTTTAAATGAGAATAAATGTATTAGAATTGCATGCAAATTTACATAGCAAAACCATTTATTGTTTACATAATGTAACTATGTTAATGGAACCATGAGTTTCTACACTTAAACATAGAAATAAGTTTTCTATACCTCTAAATCAATTTCACTTCAGATATATACTCACCCCTAACCTCTGTGGGACTTAGGAAAGGAGAACAAATGGAAGTATTTGTACCGCATGTCACAATTTCAAAGTTGTAAATCAAGCTAAGAAACTATTAAATAAGATGTGTTTTCTCTTCCTATCTTGACAGATTAATCTTTATAACATTAAAGTTGAAAAATGTATGTCAAGTGATCTGTGCATCTGACTGCTAGTTAACCACTATCAAAGACATTTGAATTTAAATATTGTTGCCCCTGTCAGGCCTTCTGCTGATTAGCCAATATCATGGTGGAGGACATAATTAATAAATCATTTTATATTTATTATAAGAATCATTTTTATTGCATGTCTTTTAGCATAAATGCTAATTAGGTGGTTAAATCAAATTTATTTTCATATAAGTTGTATTCTATTTATAGTATTAATATGTTATCAAAATATAACTGTGTTAAAAGTGTACACAATTTATCTTCCTCAAAAATATCAGAACTAGATTTTATAGAATAAGGAATCGTTCTAGAGAAAGTAGCAATTTCAGGTCAAATTTTATGTATGTATGTACAATTTAATAGCTATCATCTCAATAGGTAGTAGTCTTGATTTAATATTTATCCTGATTTTTTCTAATTATTTTTCTTCACAAAAAATTGAAATTGAAATTGGCTTTCTCTTTGCTTCTATTACCTCAAGACTTCTGCTTAGTACTCTCTATTCCTTGTCTTCACTTCAGTCTTCTTGTTTGACTCCTGGTGTGTTTCATTTTGGATTGATGGAGGTACTGTTCAACACATTGGGGAGAGTGGTCATCATAGGTTATGTTTAGAAGTAGGGCTGACTTGGAGATTTGCCTATGGCTCATTACTGTTCCATAGTCTATCAGTTCTTCCCAGAAAAAAAAATAAAAGTCACCATAGATAAAGAATGGGAAGAAATGTGCAAAGAAACTTTTCAACCTGGTTGGAGCAGTGACAAGACAAGCTCTAAAAGCATCAGAGTCATCTCCACTCTGTGTACAAAATATACTAAAACATCCCAAGACTGAAATTTTCTGTTCTTAGAAATGTTTCCACTGACCTGTTTGCAAACATCTTTACAGCTATTGAAGTATCATTTCTCAAAACATGCTCTTCTGTCTTTGGGGGAAATTGATAACTTTGCACACTTTGCAACACATTTTGTATTGTATATGACTTTGTTTAGAAGACTCAGTTACATATATTGCATGTATGGTATTTACTGTGTATTTCTGGCTAGTTAGCTTCTCTCAAACTTTAACCTGGAATTGAATTATACAAGTTTTCACTTCTTGAGCTTTTCTCTTAATGAGCTTATTTCTAGTTGTCAACTTTGTAGTTTACAAAAAAGTTTAGGTTGTGATACCTTCTGAATTGCTGGAAGCGTATTCATTAGTGACATTTTTCTTTATTCTGCCCTTTTAAATTAATGAGTAGAATAGTCATGACTCTGATTTTAGATTTTAGAGGTAAAGTCTACAGGTCCCCTCAAGTAGTAACAACTAAAAATGCATGTGTTCTTTTACATGTGGCTGAACACATGTATTTTTAGTTGTTACTACTTGAGTGGACCTGTAGATTTTGCATTTAAGATCTAAAATCAGAGTCAGAAATTAGAACACTCCCTAACACCATACACAAAAATAAACTCAAAATGTAATAAAAACCTAAATATAAGAGCAGATATTATAAAACTCTTTGAAGAAAATATAGGCAGAACACTCTTTGACATAAATCACAGCAAGATCCTTTTTGACCCACCTCCTAGAGAAGTGGAAATAAAAACAAAAATAAACAAATGGGACCTAATGAAACTTAAAAGCTTTTGCACAGCAAAGGAAACCATAAACAAGATGAAAAGACAACTCTCAGAATGGGAGAAAATATTTGCAAACAAAGCAACTGACAAACGATTAATCTCCAAAATATACAAGCTGCTCAATATCAAAAAAACAAACAACCCAATCCAAAAATGGGCAGAAGATCTAAATAGACAGTTCTCCAAAGAAGATATACAGATGGCCAACAAATACATGAAAGGATGCTCAACGTCACTAATCATTAGAGAAATGCAAATCAAAACTATGATGAGGTATCACCTCATACCAGTCAGAATGGCCATCATCAAAAAAGTCTACAAACAATTAATCCTGGAGAGGATGTGGAGAAAAGGGAACCCTCTTGCACTGTTGGTGGGAATGTAAATTGATGCAGCTACTATGGAGAACAGTATGGATGTTCCTTAGAAAACTAAAAATTGAACTACCATATGACCCATCAATCCCACTACTGGATATATACTCTGAGAAAACCATAATCCAAAAAGAATAATGTACCACAATGTTCATTGCAGCACTATTTACAATAGCCAGGACATGGAAGCAACCTAAGTGTCCATTGACAGATGAATGGGTAAAGAAGATGTGGCACATATATACAATGGAATATTACTCAGCCATAAAAAGAAATGAAATTGACTTATTTGTAGTGAGGTGGGTGGACCTAGAGTCTGTCACACAGAGTAAAATAAGTCAGAAAGAGAAAAACAAATACTGTATGCTAACACATATATATGGACTCTAAAAAAAGAGAAAAAGTGCTTCTGAAGAACCTAGGGGCAGGGCAGGAATAAAGACACAGATGTAGAGAATGCACTTGAGGACACGGGGAGGGGGAAAGGTAAGCTGGAATGAAGTGAGAGAGTGGCATTTACATATATGCACTACTAAATAAAATAGATAGCTAGTGGGAATCAGCCACATAACACAGGGAGATCAGCTTGGTGCTTTGTGACCACCTAGAGGGGTGGGATAGGGAGGGTGGGAGAGAGATTCAAGAGGGAGGGGATATGGGGATATATGTGTGTATATATATATATACATATATATATATAGCTGATTCACTTTGTTATATAGCAGCAACTAACACAACAATGTAAAACAATTATACTCCAATCAAGATGTTAAAAAAAATGCATGTGTTCTGTTGACCAAGATGTCATTAGTTGTAAGCTCCTCTATGCCTGTTTAAACTTAGAATTAAAAAGACTTGGAAGAAGATTCTCTTTTCTTCTCATTGATGATTCTTCACTGTCTCTTCTCTGGAAACATGTCTTTTCACATGGGTGGATCATTACTGAATGGATAAGTCACATATGCATGATTTAATATCCAATTTTCTCATGAAATCATGACTTAGCAATGTTTGGGGCAGAGGTAAGCAAGTATATACAAAGGTTTAAGAAGTAAAGATTTTTAGTAAAGTGTGTTGTGAAATTTACACAAGAAGACAAGTGATGAAAAGTGATAACAATCCAGTGGGTAAAATGCATCAGGTGGAGCTAGCTATCAGCATAGCTGAAAGAATTTTGCTTTTATCTTCTACATGATCAAATTTATGAGAATATTTTGAACACATTGTTCTAAGATTGTTGTCAGTTACTGCACTCTTTTTTTCCTGAAAGTAACTCCTTTGTTACCTTCTCATGTAATTCATGGGAATTAAAATGAAGAAATAATATGTTTAAAATCCATCATATTTTAAAAAATTTTAAATCAAATATAGTTTTATATTCCACTCCCCTCTGAAATAGAGTTAGATAATTTTGGTATTGGTTGCTTGTTATGCTTTTATTTTTCTGATATTTTTCTGATATATGGGAGAAATACTAGAATATACTAGAAATCTAACTTTTTATAATTAATGAATCCTGTCTTACTATAATTTGGAAATATCAAAAGCCAGATCAGATGTTGAATACTACAATTATGAACAATATAATAATTTAATATAATGATTTCAGCTAACTGAGGGCATAAGTCATGCCCTATCTGTTTTTGCAGGTTAAAAAATATGATGCCTGCCAGCCCTTAAGAGACCTGTAAATAGAGAATAAGTTAAAAAACAAACCAATAACCAAAACGAATTAATGCATTATCTTAGCTTTGTGATCATTTGTTTACATTTTATAAATTTCATAGAGCATCTCAAACACCAATTTATCAAGATATTGAAATATAGGACTTCTTAAAAGAAAATTAAAATGGTACTGCACCTATTTTATTTCAGCATCTAAGACCTACTGTAAAGAAATTAGTTCTTCTAGCAAATTTTCTTTTACAGGGAATATTAATATTGCGGAGTTATAAAGTGTTTTCTCTTATAGAAGCACCAACTATAGCTAAGCTTTCAAAGTTTATTTTATTTAGTATTTAATTAAAATCCAAATTAAAGGCTATATTAAAATTAAAAGCTATACTAAATACACTGTGTTAAATACAAGAGTAACAATAGTAATAGTAGAGCAATAGTAACACAATACACTATGAAACATTTGCTCTTAATATTCAATAGGCATATAAATTGTTTTTCTTGTTTTAAATAAATATGTAGACAGTTTTAGTCATTAGGGAAAATTTTCCTATGAGCCAATATAGATGAGATATAAATGACATTACATTTAAAATAATAATTGATCATGGATACCTTTTAGGCCCATAGTTATCAGAGAAAGGTATGAATGAATACAAAGAGACAAGTTGGAAAGCCACTATAGGAATCCAAAGCAAACATGTTTTTCACTTGGCTATGAGAAGAATACTTCCAAGTTTTTGGCTTAAACAATTAGATGATTAATGGTATCATATCCTGGAAAATATGGTGTGCAGGTTAAAACCTGAATGCTTACAGCATGGGGTAGCACAATTTTAGTTTTTAAAAAACTTGCTCTCTCACCTTCTCGCTTCCAAGATGACCAAGAAAAGAAGGAATAATGGTCATGCCAGAAAGGGCCGCGGCCACATGCAGCCTATTCACAGCACCAACTGCGCCCGAAGTGTGCCCAAGGATAAGGCCATTAAGAAGTTCGTTGTTCGGCACATTGTAGAGGCTGCAGCTGTCAGGGCATTTCTGAAACAAGTGTTTTCAATGCCTATGTGCTTCCCAAGCTGTATGTGAATCTGCATTACTGCGTGAGTTGTGCCATTCACAGCAAGGTAGTCAGGAATCGTTCTCGGGAAGTGCGGAAGAACCGAAGACCTCCACCTCAATTTAGACCTGCTGGTGCTGCCCCACGACCTCCACCAAAGCCCATGCAAGGAGCTAAGTCCTTAAATACTAAAGAAATACTGTCCCCTGGGAAGACAGTAAAAAAGAAATTATACTTTAAAAAAAAAACTTTAAAAATTATTTAACATTGTAACAGATCTTGATGAATGAGTAGAATAGTTTTTACTAAAATAAATTTTCAATGGATGTAGAATTCTGGATTGACATTTGCTTTCAACACTTAATGTTGTTATTTATTTTTTTGCATAGATTCTGAAGGAAAAAAGCAGGATATAATTCTTACCTTTGTTCATTTTTATATAATGTAATATTTTCCTCTAGATGCCTCTGAGATTGTCTCTTTGTGTTTTGTTTACAGGAGTTTGAATATGATATGCTTGAGTGTTTTGTTTTTATTTTGTTTTGGAATTTATCCTGCTTTCTGTTGTCAGATTTTAGAATCATTGTTTTGCTCCCTGGTGTCTCTGGTATTAATTATGGAAACTTCTTATTCCATATTTACGAAAATATTTTTGATGCCCTGTACTTTTCTCTCTTCTTTTAAATTCAAGTTATTTATGTGTTAGAGTGCTTAATATTGTCACTCAACTTTTTGATATTCTGTTGCACTTTTTCTTTCAATAGTAAATCTCTCTGCTTTATGTTACATTTGGATAATTTTTAGACTTATCTCCGAGTTCATATATTCATGGCAGTTGTGCCATGTCTGCTAAGCAAAGGAAGGCATTATTCATTTCTCTTACTTTGTTTTATGTTTCTAGCAGTACCATTGGCTTTTATAATTTTTATCTCTCTGTACTTTATTATTTCTCTGATCTTAATTGTTGTCCACTTTTTATGATAGAACCTTTAACATATTAATCAGTTATTTTAAATTCTCTCTCAGATTGTTCTGAAATCTGTGTCCTGTTTCAGTCTAGTTCTAGTTATTGTTTTGCCCTTTGTGAGTGTGTTGTCTTTTTTGTTTTGCTTTTTCTTGTGTGCTTTGAGTTTTTTGTTGAGCATAAGACATCTTGTCTAGGACTGTAGAAATTGAGGTAAATAAATGTTATTCCAGGAACCTATACTTTGTAGTGTTTTGTTCTCTAGTTTATTTTTATTCCTTGTGAAGTGTTATAGTTCATGTGTTGGATCTTCTTGCCTATAGTTGATATTTGTCACTTTCTCTTAAATAATTTTATCTCATTCATTTTTTTAAATTTTATTTTTTACTTAACATTTCTCTTAAAGCATTACATTATCTTTTTTCTAGTAACTCATTTGTTTTGCTTTATTACTTTATTATTCATTTCTAAAATAATTTTTAATTTTATAATTCTAAATCTAATCCTTGATATCTGTCACCTTATTTATGTTTTTCTAAAATTTGATTTCCTTTTTTCTTTCATTTTGTAGGGAAGGGGACTGTTTGTTTGCTATCTAGTTAATCAAATTTTTTTGTTTGCTTAACTTCATTTTTTTCCCTCATCTTCTGGATGATTAAAAACTATGCCATCAACATCTTTCCAGATTAATTCATGTACTGATGTTTTGTGCTCAGAGATGAGAAGAATTAATATTGTTAAAATGTTCATACTTCCTAAACTGATCTGTAGATTCAATGGGATCCATATAAATTTCTAGCATTTTTCACAGAAATAGGAAAAACAATCCTAAAATTTGTATGGAACCACAAATGAATCTCAATATAGTCAGAGCAATCCTGAGAAAGAACAAAGCTAGAGCTAACACAAGTCCTGATCTCAAACTATATTACAAAGCTATAATGACCATACTAGTGTCGTACTGACATAAAAATAGACACATAAACCAATGGAACAGAATTGAGAGCCTAGAAATAAACCATCACTTACATGGTCAACTAATATTTGACAAAGGAGTCAAGAACACTCAGTGGGGAAATTATGGTTTCTTCAATAAATGGCATTGTGAATAACTACAGGCAGCAAAATGAAACAGGACCCCTATCTTACACTGCACATGAAAATTAACTCTAAATAGATTAAATATGTAATGTAAAATCTGAAATTGTTCAACTCCTAGAATAAAACACAGAGAAAAAGCTTTTTGGCATTGGCCTTGGCAACACGTTTCTGACTATGACACCAAAAGCATAAGCAACAAAAGCAAAAATCAGCAAGTGGGACTATATCAAACTAAAAACTTCTGCACAGCAAAAGAAACAATCATCAACAAAATTCCTACCTATGGAATGGGGAAAATTATTTGAGAAAACATCTATCTAATGAGTGTTAATAACCAGAATATAAAAGAAACCCATACAACTCAGTTACAAAGAACAAACAGAAAAACACTCTGATTTAAAAATGGACAGAGGAGCTAACTAGACATTTTTCCAAAGAAAACATACAATGACCAAGAGATACATGAAAATAACACTAATCATCAGGGAAATGCAAACCAAAACTACAATGAAATATCACCTCACACTTATTAGAATGGCTATTATAAAAAAGAGAAGAGACAAAATGTGTTAGTGAGACTATGGAGAAAAGGAAACCCCTGTACACTGTTGGGGAAATGTAAGTAGGTACAGCCACTATGGAAAACAGTATGGAAAAAAATAAAAATAGAACTAACCTATGATTTAGAAATCCCACTGCTGGGCATATATAGAAAGGAAATAAAATCATTATCTTGATGAGATACTTGCACGCCCACATTCATGGCAGCATTGTTTATCAGAGCCAAGATATAAAAACAACTGTGTCCATTGGCAGGTGAATGAATAAAGGAAATGTGGGATATATTTATATATATTCATATCTATATCTATATTTACCACATTGTGTATACATACACATTTATACAATGAAATTTAGAGTGGAATATTATTCAGTCACGATAAAGCAGGAAATACTGCCATTTGTGACCTTTGCAACAACATGAATGGACCCTGAGGGCATTATGCAAAGTGAAATACGTCAGCCAGAGAAAGAGAAATACTGCATGAGCTCAATTACATGTAGACTCTAAAAAACAAACAAACAAAAAACAACCAAAACTGAACTCAGAGAAACAGAGGATAGAATGGTGTTGCCAGGGGCTAAGGGAGAGGGAGAAATGAGATGTTGGTCAAAGCTCGCAAACTTCCAGTTATAAGATCTATAAGTTCTAGGAATTTAATGTATAGTATAGTTAATGACAGTAGACAATAGTTAATGACACTCTATTATATACTTGAAAGTTATTAAGAGTAGATCTTAAAAGTTTTAAGCACACACAAAATTTAGGAAATTATGAATGGTAATGAAAGTGTTAACTAACTCCATTGTAATCATTTCACAACATAAGAATGTATCAAAGCAACACATTGTACACCTTAAAGGTACACAATGTTATGTGTCAATTATATCACAATAAAGCTGGGGAGAGGATAAAGTTTACATTTCTCTTCCACATTTTCATCATGGAATATATCCATCTCTCTTAAATAAACCACATTCTATGCATAATTATAACTCTTTTTTACTTGTTCTCCATTTTTCATTTATCAAGGCTAAAGGAAATCAGACTTTAATTTTCAAGGAAACATTGTATTTAAAGAAAAATAAGCCTTTATTCATCATGTGTTGTAATTTATCTCTGTCATTGCAAAAAATTATACCTTTCAATACCTTACAAAAAAGTTATGGAGAAATTAGAAATTGCAAAAGGAAGCTAACAAATTGCAGATGAAATTAAAAATTGCAATATTTTTATGTGACTACAAAAAATCTAATTTTGTTGCATTTTCTTCTATTTTTCTAAGAAATTAAGTTAATTTAATTAGGAAAAATGTGTAATTAAATACTCATATTGCCTCATAAACAGGACTTGATAGGATTATTTCCCCAGCAGCAAGAATGTGATAACATTAATACAATTCAATAGTTGATTATTGCTATCTCCATTTTAATTTTAATGGTACAGATCTTTGCTTTAAATTTAATTTGTATCGATTTTTCCATTTTTTACTCATTAAGAGTGTGTTTCTGCTCTTGGGTTCTGTTTTTCTAAGTTTACTTTCTTAAAAATAGTCCATTTAACAAACACAGTAAGTTTATGAAATCTTTGAACATAAACAATAATGAAAATATTAAAATTGCTGAAAAGACTGTGTTCAGTTTAGAATCAAGTAAGACTTCCATACTTTGAACAAAATACCCCTTTGGAATAACTACACTATTATTATAAATGTCTTCACCTTGTAACATTTTGTTTTTATATCTAGGTATTAAATAGCCCACTAGTGTCTCTGTTGCATGAATATGTAAGAACAGCATAAACACTCTCATAAAACAACAACAACAGCTGGGTTTCCAGTTTGTTTCAAATAAACTTTGAAAAGAGATAGTCATATATCTATGCTTAGTGACTTTTATTTTGAAACCATTCTATTGATCAGTTTTTTGTACATTTTAACTTGGAAAAGATTCTTTTCAGTAGTTTGGAGTCACTCAGTAAAAATTAATCAACCTTGATTAACTGAATGATAATGGCAGTCTTGGAGACATCCTGCTTTGTGACTGCAAGGTGAATTTGTAATTAATGAGGACAAATTTTAATAGTCATCACCAAGATAAGCAGTACATACTGAAGTGCAGAGGCCCAGACACCAATTGTAGATTTCCCTAAGCTTCTCTACTCTGATCTCACTACTTCTCTCCTTTGAGGTTCCCTATCAAGGTCTTGTCAGTCTCCCATTCTGTTCATCACTCTTTCTAAGTTTTCTAAAAGTTTATTTAAGTTCTCTATTGTTGGTACCAAATTGAGATGTCTTCAAGACTAGATTTGAGTCCCTATTAATCTCTATTTATCTTCATTTGCATTAGGCAAAGAAACTTACCTTCAAAATATTGACTGAAAAAATAATTTAAATAATTGAGAAATGTTTGATTGGATATATGATATTTGCCATACATTTGCTTCTGAAATTTGATTTAAAAACAAGGGTAAGAATACAGTATTCAACTGAAAGATAATAGTGATAAATCAACATTTACTTACCATCTGTTACTATGCTTGTCGCTATAAGTGATTCAAAATATAACATTTAATCCTTCCTCAAAATACTAATTTTCTAGGCAGGAAGATAATATATACCCATACAAGGTCAGCTGATATAATAATGTTACTAGTTTATACATAATAAATATCTAACTGACATGTGACTTTAAGTGTTACAGAGTTTTGAGTAAAGAAGAATCTACTATACTTTTAAAAATTTTAAGTCATTGTTATTAAGACATATTTTTCGATTGTCACATAACCATTTACAGAGGAATAGAAAGAACTTCTAAATTCTCAGCTTTCAAAGTTTGTTTTGTATTTTATTTTCTACAAAATACCTAAGAAAATGTCTTTCAATAGTATTGAAAACTTCTAGAAATGTAAGTGATAAATAACCAAAACAAAGCTTTTAAAACAAGAATAAAGATAGACAACATAGAAGTTGCCATTTCTAATTGTTCTTCCACTCCAAGTTTGGTGCTAGAAAAAAATATGCTTACAAGGACTATTCTTATTAGTGTCAATGTTATTATTTAAATAAGATGTTAGGGAATAATAAATCAATCTGTTATGTTTCCTTATTTTCATATATCAGAAATAACTTAATAATGGTGTAGTGATTTAGAGCACTAATTATGCAGCTAGACTGCTGAGTTCAAAATTGAGCTTTACTATGTACTACCTGTGTCACTTTGGGTGAATCATTTAACCTCTCTGTGTCATGGTTTCCTCATCTTTAATAATAGTGTCTATCTCTAGGGTTGTTGAGAAATTTAATGAGTTAATATATGAAAGTGCTTGGAAGATTGTGTGACTGACAATAAATGTTTTTTAGTTTGGGTTAAAAAGTTAAACCGATTACTGATTTTTTTCCTACTAATATAGCTGAAACATTTTTAGTGCTAAATATATAGGAATTATATAGAAAAGTATTTCTTTAGAAAATGCCATATTAATTCACACTTATTGACATTTACTAGTCTTACTAGGAATTATATCATGAAGTTATTTTAATTTCACTGAAGTATGTAGTAAACATACTATGTCTAGTATTTATTCCCGACTGTTGGTCATTTAAGGTATTTCAAATTTTACAATATTATAAGTAGTGTTTCAATAAAGAAGCATTTATATTTAAACATTTCTAAATAGTCCCTAGTATTTCCTTTTCCAAAATTCATAGACAGAGAATTGCTGAGAGAGGACCATTTTATAATTCATATAGGTTTTCGAATCATCTTTTACAGACCATGTATCATATCTTTTCTTTCTTCCTTCCTTTCCTTCTCCTTCTTCTCCACACCCTCCCCATCCTCCTCCTACTTCTTTTCCTCCTTCCTCTCTCTCTCTCTCTCTTTATGTTTTCCTCTCTCTTTCAAGAGGATGAATTACTTGTATAAAAATTGAACACATGCCAGATTCTTACTAACTGGAGTATATTTAATCTAAATAGAATTCAGTTTTGTTCTTATGGGCAGCTTTTCTAGAGAGCAACTTTTATATGAAACTAAAATCGTCATTAGATTAGACAGCTATTATATGGCTAATGGTCTGAAAAGTAAAACAACTAGAATAGAAAAGTCTTCATTATTTAGCAAAGAGGAGAAACTATTTCTCCCAATAATATTTCAGAGGCAATGAAAAGTAAACCAAGAACTCTTGAATGCTAAAGAGATGCCAAAAATCAAAAGTGATTCCTCTGGGCAATATATCACACATAGTAGATTGTCTCACAAAAGTCACAAAAGAAAAAAATGAATGTAAATTCCATATGGGATTCAGAAAATTATGTCAAGATTTGTATATACATTATCATACACCAATTAAAGAATCACCAGAACCCGACTTTTTTTTCAAAATATCATAATAAAATTATGATTGAACATGCTGTTCAGATGCTTAAAATATTTTTAAAGGACAGAGTTTACCTTTAATACATATAACAAAGGTAGTATGTATAACAAGGGTAGTGTAACAAAGTGGACAATAATAAGGTCATATATCAAATTAAAAATAATAGGTAGACTATTTTACCCAGAGTGAAATACTCAAATGCATAGAAAATGATTCTCCGTTTGACAATTTCAGTGACAAAATGACACTAGGATATAATTTTCCAGGAATTAAATAGAAAGTGAAGTGAAGTCTCATTATCTATAAAACCATACAGGTTATGACAGGCAGTGTAACAATTCAATAGTTGAGACTGTCTGTTAAAAAATATTTGAGAACCTGAAAGGGGAAAAATTCAAGAGATAATATCTGAACCCTAATGTGTCCATTTTCTTCACTTGGAAATTGAACAAAATGCCTAGAATGACATATGCTCACAATTTGAATTATATTTATTTTGAGGAATTGTAGGTACCATATAATGTATCTTAAGTAGACTATGATTTTAAAAATATAGCAAAATGAATAAAAGTCTGAGTTAAGAAAATGAGCTATAAAAAGTGATGATTAAATAGGACAATTTACCAGGATCATAAATATGAGTGAAAAAATATACAAAAATAAGATCCATCAATAAATTTCTCCCCCAAGGAAAAACTAACTTTTAATTAATGAACAGGAGAGTGTATCTTTGTTTAAATCATTTTCAATCTCACAACCTCAGGGATATGCTAGGAGAATGTTTCTGTATAGATTTGGGAGAATGTTTTTGCATGGAATTTTCCAGCTTCTTTACCCTATTTCTGAACTAGAGAGTAATAGTGGGTGTATATACATGTGTATATGTGTATTTTAATCTAGATTCCTCTAGGAAAAGAATGGTACTAAGTCTGAAATGAAAGTTCTGTCAAGCAGAGCAAAATTATTAACAAAAAATAATACACAAAGAAAAAAATAGGAAAATCATTTATAAAAATTTCAAAACAGCTTTATTTGGAAATATAAAGACTCAGAGTTGCAAGAATTATAGAATATTTTCAGAGCCCTATTAAATGCATAAGACCATGTACTTACTACAATAAATGTCAGCTTACTTTTCAAATTAAACTAATATTTAAGAGTGGTAGCTGAAAGCAGGCCATGGAGACTTAAATTATATGGCCTTATGGTAAATAATAAATTCAATACATCTGATTATTTGTAAAGTTTTCTGAGATTTATAGGTTTTATGAAACAGCTAGTTACATCAAATTGACAGAAGAATCTGTTCATGTAAAAATACTTAAATACATTTAGTTTTCAATGTTATATAATTTTTTACTTGGAAAAAGAAATCTCTACATTAGAATTTTAAGTATTTGAATTAAATCACCATTAACAATTGAGTTTTTCCCCCTAAGTTGTTCAAAAATGCACTGGGGGGAAAATACCATAAAATGTACGTGGGTGAGAGATAAAAGATTTTGTATTAGTTTCCAACTTAAGAAACATTGCCTCATTAGCAAACTTTGGCAGCATAGAAATTCACAAATATAAAGCTGAATAATCAGCCTGAATGTCTGGTGGTTGCATTCAGGACTCTCCTTTATTATCCAAATAAAGGAAGATGAAAACACTATTGGGGGGAAGATGAAATGAGTTCACTTCTGTAAAGTTGAAGTATTCCCAACATGTAGTAAACACCAATAAGTGTTTGCTTTTATAATTAATGTTTTATGTATTATAATACTACGGAGATTTCAGAAAAAATGTTTAGAGCATGGATTCCTAGAGTTAACAATAGTGTTCTCTAATAAGTCTAGTAATTGGTAAGTTAATCAAATTAAACTGATCTCTTTACTCCAAACTTCCATAGAATATATGGGACAAATTTTAATTCAGGTACACATTTATTATTATTATTTTACATCTGAAAATCTGTTGACATATAACACAGCCTACATTCCATGTTGCACAGAGTAAATCCTTGATTATCCAAGAGCTGGTTATTAATCTCTGCAATATTAATCAAAATCTTTGAAACACGTTTAGCTAGGGACTCTATGTTCGTTAGCATTGCAAAGGAAAGAATGTAAGTTATAACTCTGCTATAAACACTTTTATTCTCAACCATGTAAACTAGTGACTATATATAATTTGTTATTTTTAATTTAAAAGGAAATGAATGATAAAAGCTCCTTTTTTTCAGTTTGTGGAGCCTCAATTTACTTAAAGTCTAAACCAAACTTGAATCAACATGGCAACTCTTTTTCATGAATAATGGGAGATTTCAAAGGAATGACTCAGTTATGGATAAGGACAGTCTTTAAGTAAACTAGAGAATGAGCCAGACCTCGTTCTTGTCCTCAGGCAGGTGCATGGTAAGTGATTCTGGTCAGAAGTTATCTCACTACAGCTTTCAGCTTTATAGTAAGTCACTCAAAGGGTACACTCAAACCATCAAAATGATGTAATTAATTCAAAAATCCACTTTAATTTTCTAACTTGATTTCTTTGTCTATAGTCACTTTAATCAGAACAGGATTTTAAATCAATTTCAGAAAAATAGTAAGGAGGCCACTATCTCATTCTAAAATGTAAATCACTTCTATATAAAATCTACTGTATCCTATAATGTGAATATTCAATCGTGCTGTGTACAACAGGGGTGTACACAGCTCATTTGTTGCATTTTTACTTTTTTAACAGTCTCTTATCTTTACAATGAAGTATAATGTTAAATACAATTGGATCTTTTTCTAAGCAAGGAATAAGCCAATAAACTGCACTATTTTGAAAAAAAATATTTAATTCAAAGTCTGGCTCACTCTCATCAATACCTGTCTGCAATTCAAAATTGTTTTAAAAGCAACATACGATTTTGTTGTCTGTATCAATAACTGAGCATTCATTTGGGATGCTGATAATCTCTTGTTTTTAAATTGCCAATGTCTAATTAGGAAGATGCAAACGATTTTTGCTTTGTGTTGTGTTTGTTAATTTTTGTGGTGTTACAAATACTAAATAGAATGTGGGAAACTCTTACAATATTTGCTCTTTTTTATTTCCTATTCATTCCTTGTGATTCTATTTTCAATAGTAGTCTTGAAAACATTTCTAAGTCTATAATCTCAAGTTTTAGAGGGAGAAATACAGTGACTATATCAAACTATAGGAGGAAAATTTGTATTAGTTTCATTCTTCATTTAAATACATTTAGTAATTAATTACCCAGAACATGGTAGGTATTAAACTCTGAGTCAATATGTGAAAGAATGATCAATGAAACAGAATTTTTTAATGTATTTGAACCACCTAGTGCTGTATTCTTTATTCACTTACATTTCCCATTATTCTCAGTTTATGTGTAAATTTTAAGTATATATTAAATATCATCGATCTTCTTTTTTAACATTAGTCAGCATATGGTTTGTGCTGAGCCTAAAAGGTAAGTGTTCAATAGACTAAAAATAAAATTGTGTTGCATCATGATTTTCCTCATGGGAGTGTGGGCACATCAACAACTATACATCCAGATGCATCATTGTGTCAGCCAAATCACTTATTTTAAAAAAGAAATTCTTTGTCCTCACAAAAAATTAAAGGCTTTTTAAAGGTAATAGAAAGATGTAGATTTTTAACATTTTTTTGTATTTTAACAGATGTTTTGGATTAGCAGATAAAGTAATTAAATTTGTGGGACACCTCTGTGCATTTCTCTTTTACAACTACCCTCTGAGGTAAATAAAAGCAACTTCAGTGCATGTTTCATGGCTCTGAGGAGTATCTTATGTTCTTTAACTAAATAACTTAGATTCCATGATTACCATTACAACTAAGAGCTTGACAACGCGTTAAAGACTCTCTCCTTAATGTCCTTATACGTGATCTGAGAAAATATCAGCTCTCGTTTAACACACTCCTGTAGGCCTTTTCCATGTTTGAGAATTGCTGTCTCCCTATAGACTCATGGTGAGGACCACAGTTGGAACCTGCACACTGCTGAATGGTCTTGTTATATCTCCTTTGCCAGAGTTCTAGCCACCCAACATCTTCACTTTAAAAATTCCACTAAGTTTTCTGCAACCTCTAAATAACACAGTCTCTTTCCACTCAGACCACATAGAAAGAAACAACACATACACATGCGCTGTGCTTTTTCCTAGTCTCGGTTGTGACACCAGATGGGTTTTCATGGTGGCCACAAAACTCCGTGTAGCCAGGAGAATTCTAAGGTTGAGCTTGGAAGTGAGGGCAGAGGGAAGTGCTGTCCTCTGAATCCATGATTTTGTCCTCCAGCCCATCTGTGGTCTCCAGGCCAGCTTGACCACTGAGATCTGTACATTATGAGGCATGAGGCCTCTCTTAATATTGGGCTGGCCAAAAAGTTCGTTCGGGTTCTTCCCTACTATGTAATCCGAGATTCCCATTGCATCTGCTGCTTCTTTCATCTATATTGGGAATTGCAGGAGAGGACAGGTGGTTGTTACCAACATAGTTACCAAATCATTATCAAATCCCTTTAAAAAATGCTCTAAAGGCCAAAAGTTAAGAGCTTCTGGTTACATAAACATGAGCATTTCAAAAAGGAAAATCTTGAATTGCCTTTATTACCTTCAAATACCTAAATCTATTCTTGATTACATGCAATGGAATGAAATCGACCCTAGAAGTTCATCACTGTTTAGAGCTTCTTCCTTTTGGTTTTTATTTTTACTTTTTCTATATTATTTTCTTGCTCATAGTTGGATGTGGAAAACATTTTACACGTGAGACTACTTGTAAGTAGCTTGACGTGCTACTACTGACAAAATGTTAGGCAGTCATTGTGTGACCAAGTCTTAGAAAGCCCTCTTGTGAGTAAATGTGTATGATAATGTGACCAAGAAATCCTAGAGATTCCCTGTTGGCAAAAATATAAATGATATGAGTTTCTTAAATAATAGACCTGATAAATGTGGATGTCTTTACCGCTTTCGCATGAATCTCAGAAAACAGATAACTCATCTGGAACTGTTTATTTCTAATTTAAAGAAGAAAACAAAAGCAAAGCCGTTTTATTTCCCATTTTTAATGGCTCATTAGTGTCTAATTTGGAAGTCCCCTTCTACACCATATCAAAGAGAATGTACACTTGCTGCTCACTAAATTTTAGAGCCAGTATAATTTT
Source organism: Orcinus orca (assembly GCF_937001465.1). Classification (NCBI taxonomy): domain Eukaryota; kingdom Metazoa; phylum Chordata; class Mammalia; order Artiodactyla; family Delphinidae; genus Orcinus; species Orcinus orca. The sequence goes on along the minus strand of NC_064561.1, from coordinate 174,533,920 downwards.
CTTTCAAACAATTGCATAGGATTTTGAAAAGTTCTTTCTTTGTCCCTAAAGTATCATGGCAAAGGTGCTTAAAGTAAAAGTATAAAACATACTGGGGTCAAAACCATGGAGTCCCCAGGAAAGTGGGGAAAGTGTGAGGAGCTTTACTTTCACCTTCTTGGGGATTCCATTTGAGGTCCAAAATGGCACTTAAATGCCTCAATAAGGCAAATGATTGTGAGGTTCTGCCTATAAGAAAAGCTCTTTCATGACAACTACTGTTTCCACATCAAATACATCACTGCTCTGTTAGAAGGGCCCTGTCTCAAATGCAGCACACAAAGTAGATCTCTGCTGTCAGTGTCAGGAAATTAGAAGCCTATCTGAGCACTGGTGGTTGTACATTTTAATCTTGGATCTGTCCACAATACACCTGAAACAAATTCGTCCAGGACATTTATTCTACTTCCATTACATATATTAGTGATTTTTAGTGTATTTCTTACTCATTTTGGAATATACTCTTTTGAAATACCATTTGATTATAAGTCCTAGAGCATATGTGAATTTATCTATGTCAAGTCTAAAATTAGAGTATTTGCATATAATTTATATTTTATGATTTACTTCTAAATTATTAAGAATTGTGTTTTAAATTTATATATGTACACATATATGAATTTAAAATACAATTATATAAAATATATTATAGACAATATAATATATACTATATAATATTATAATATGTATTATAATATAATATATAATATATACATATATATCAGTAAACTGCTAGGGATATTTTGCCTCTGTGCACCTATTTTACTACTTACACTTTCCCTAAAGAGTTTATTAGACGATAACAGCATAACACAAAATTTAAAATATACATTTAAAAATACATGCATGATAAAACATGATAGACTTAATTCTTATTTAGTCAAAACTTTCAATGATCCCTTTTTAAACTACTAGTATTTCTTGCTCTTCATTTTACTCTCTTTGTTCTCTTCTTATTCTTTCTTTTTTTAACCATTTCTTCCTGCTTCAATTTTCTCTTTCCAACATAAAATATATTACAGAAAAATTTACTCTTGAACCCAGGTCTACTCTTTGTACCCTTTTATTCAAAAAATTTCATTCATTTTGATGGCTCTTGGTTTTTTGCTTCAAATTTATGTATCTACATCTGGCCTCTCTCCTGATTTCCATTAGTTCAGATTACTTGTAGGGTATCTTCATTTGGATGCCCTTCTATCAACTTGAATCCATCTTTCCTCCAAAACATGCTATTTCTCTGGACTTTAAAATTTTCATTTTTGAAGTGATTATTTTCCCATCTTTCAACTTTAAATTTTTGTGACCATCCTGGACTCCTCGCTAGTTCTCATTTTTACCCTCATATTTCTACTTGCTAAGTTCTTTTCAATTCCCTGTGAAACTAGTCCAATGTAGGATCCTCATATCCTTGTACGTGGAGATCTTCAATATTCTTTTTTTTTTTTTTTTTTTGGTGGTACGCGGGCCTCTCACTGCCGCGGCCTCTCCTGCTGCGGAGCACAGGCTCCGGACGCGCAGGCCCAGTGGTCATGGCTCACGGGCCCAGCCGCTCCGCGGCATGTGGGATCTTCCCGGACCGGGGCACGAACCCGTGTCCCCTGCATCGGCAGGCGGACTCTCAACCACTGCGCCACCAGGGAAGCCCTGGAATAACATTTTTTAAGCACTGAATGATAATAACTGCTAGCCTATAATTTTATATCCAGTGAACATATGTTTTTCAAAATATTAATTCAAAATTAACATGTATTCATAGATTTAAATATGAGATTCAGTGGTCTACAGAGCCATAATAAGGAAATACTACAGATAGTTCTTTAAGTTGAAAATACATTATCATGGATGGAATCATGAAAACAAGAAAATATAAAATATTACAATGGTAAATATGTGGATAAATGTAAATTAATATTAACTAGTAATGTAGTTGGAGACCAAATATATGTAGAATTATAATACATTAAAATAATAGCATAAATGCAAATCAAACCACAATGAGATGCCCCTTCACTGTCATTGGGATGTCTGTTATCAAAAAAAAGAAAGAAAGAAAGAAAGAAAAGCGAAAGCAAAAATAGCAAGCATTGGTGAGTATATGGAGAAATTGGAACACTTGTGCATCACTGGTGATAATACAGAATGGTTCAACTGCTATGAAAAACAGTACTTCAATTTAAAAAATTAAATATAGAAGTACCATGGGATCCAGCCATTCCACTTGTGGGTATATACCCAAAAGAATCAAAAGCAGGGACTTGAATAGACATTTGTTCATCAACATTCATGGCAGCATTATTCACAATAGCTAAAAGATGGAAACAACCAAAGTGTCCATTGACAGGTGAATGGATAAACAAATGTGGTCTATACATACAATGGAATATTATTCAGCCTTAAAAAGTGAAATTCTGATACATGCTACAACATGGATGAACCTTGAAGACATTATGCTAAGTGAAATAAGCCAGTCAAAACAGGAAAATAGTGTATGGTTCCACATATACGAAGTACCTAGAGTAGTCAAATTCATAGAGATAGAAAGTAGGTTACAGGCTACCAGGGACTGTGGAATTCAGAGAATGGGGAGTTATTGTTTAATGGATACAGAGTTTCTGTTTGGGATGGTTAACAAGTTCTGGATATAGATGGTAGTGATGGTTGCACATTAATGTGACTTAATACTAATGAACTGTACACTTAAAATGGTTAAAATGGTAAATTTTATATTATGTATAGTTTACCACAATTAAAAAATAAAACACAGCACAGAAGAAAGGACCTGTGCAATTGGGGTTAAACTGCTCTAAGTTCCCCTCTTCAACTAATAAATGGTAAAATGTTGCTCTAAGAAAGGTACTAAAAAGTCAAAGATGTGTTTAAGTTCAGGATAAACACAAAAATAATAATAAAAATATTTACCCATCAAGATAGTAGAAGTTGAATTTGACTATTAAAAAGGAAATAAGTGTGTGAACAAAATAAGCCATTAATGAAAAAAAGAATAAGAAAGGAAAATCAAACAAATGAAACAACTAGAAAGTAGAATGATGGTTTATTAAACTCAGATATAATATTTAGATTATACATAAATGGAATAATATAATATTCTGAGTAAAAGACAAAATTATCAGACTGAATATATGAATAAAAGAAAAACAGGTCATATACACATACTGATATCAAAGAGATAAAAAAAGATATAGTTTTGCAAACACTAATAAGAGGATAAAGGTGTAATTTTCTAACATCAGAAAACATAGAGGCTAAGATAAGATATATTAAGAGATCTAGACCGGGATATTTTACAGTAATAACAAATCTAAGTGTAGGGATATAGGAGGACCCTGTTCATGCTGCCCTTTCTGTGGAAACCAGGAGGCCTACTGATAAAACCTCAGGGTTCAAACCATGGAAGTGATCATATCTGGACCGTGCTGAACCCCGTTGCCCAACAGGACCAGACATCACACGGTGCCCAACAGCAATGAACCAAGGCCTCCATGGGAAACAGGTGTGTGGACCACTGCAAGGTAGCCTGGAAGTCTGGTGCACCAGACCTTAATATTGGAGGAGAGAAACGACAGAACAACTTACCACATCTAGCCCATGACCTTATGGGACAACTTATTGGACATTTACGGAAGGCCTGTTCATATAATATAGAAAAAAGTCCTGTCAAATTCCCTCCACTCTCCAACCTTTTAAAAGGAAACTTGTTACAGCTACACCTTCTGACATATGATAAGGTAGAGTTACAAATCACAGGTACAGCCTGGTACAGAAATGTCTTTTTTTCCACACCGCACAGTTAGCAGGATGGGATCTTTGTTCCCCAACCTGACATTGAACCCCGGGCCCCATGCAGTGGAAGCGCAGATTCCTAACCACTGGACCACCAGAGAATTCCCAAGAAATATCTTCTTTTGGAAATGGAGTTGTTGGGCCATCTCTAGAACTGAATCCGGAACTACACATCCACAGGGGTTCATAGATTATAGGAGATGGGGCAGAAGGTACTAGGAGGGAGAGAGCTCTATGCCAGACTGGTAATATTTAGAAGACACTTCATGTTTAACCCTTGTTTGTGTGTGCATTTTTTTTTTTGTTTTTTTGGTGGTACGCTGGCCTCTCACTGTTGTGGCCTCTCCCGTTGAGGAGCACAGGGTCTGGACGCGCAGGCTCAGTGGACATGGCTTATGGGCCCAGCCGCTCCGTGGCATGTGGGATCTTCCCGGACCGGGGTACGAACCCGTGTCCCCTGCATCGGCAGGCGGACTCTCAACGACTGAGCCACCAGGGAAGCCCTGTATGTGCATTTTAATCCTTGTTTCTGTGTATATTGACAATGCAATATCCTAATGTCCAAAGCATTTTAGAAAGACAGATAATAAAACAACCTCTTTATAAATGTTAGTTTGTTAGTTTGTTAGGAAGGATTGCCTTCAGAGAGCGACCTTTGTTAATTCTCCTCTTGGAGCTGGACTCGTTTGTGTACTAGTCATTGGGATGGTAAAGGAAGAAGAGGTGAAAGGGTGGAGGACAGGATGTCCCATGTGCACTTTTTGGTAAAGTGCATGTATTTATTGTGGACAGAGTTAATCCTTCGTTTTGTAACATCTAAGCTTTTAAAATATCTTGAGTTTACAATGTATGATAAAATGTAGAGCTAGTAAATAAACAAACCTGAAATATCCCTTTTTTATAGTTCATAGAAAAAAAACATCTTGGATAAGGAATATTTGGACCACCTTTGAGCAGTATACATTAGGAATTGTTCACTGGGTTGGCAGCAGTGAGACAGAAAGAAGCACAAGGGAAGTGAGACATTCAGACGTATTCATACTTACTTTCTGATTTTAATCATTGTTGTACGTGTGTATTTCTTGGCTGAATTATATAAATATATTACTAAATAATTCAATTGAAACCTACTTTTGCTACTATTTTAATAATATATTTGATAATTCTCTTGGAGGCATTATACTTACTATATTCTAGTTCTTTATGTGTCATTTGAAATTGAGCACTAAAGGAATGCAGTAATTTGTTGTAACTCAACCAATATCTTTGCCCAGATGTCTAATACCATACCATGAATTTTTTGCTCCAATAAGAGGCAGGATTATATTTTTGCCCTGAGTAAATTTGTATAGTATATTCTTAGTTATCAAAATACTCATTGCTTTCAGAGCTTAAATAAATATTTTTGATGTGTGGTAAAGCATGATATACTGTACCATCTCAACCACATAAAAATGTATGCTCAATTGTGTGTTTATACACACAAGGGCTAAGCCAGATGCTTCAGTTCTTAAACTACAAATAGCTTATGATTACAAATTATTTTTCTTATTTTTTTTTAAAACGCCCATATTGACTTTTTAAAGCTTGGGGTAATGTTATAGAAAACAAAAAGTTCATCAAGAGTCTATAACATTTCTGAATTTATACATACCCAGTAATATAATGTCAACATGCATAGAGTGGAAATATGGAAAATAAATAGACGAATCCCTAAAAATATTGGAAGGTTGAGGATATCTTTCTGAGTAAATGAGAGATAGTAGACAAAAACAGCCAATAGAAAATGGATAGATAGACTGAGTAAAGATCACTTTTCTCAGTGTACGTGAGCATCATCTGCTGAGGTGCTGAACAGAACAAAATGGCAGAGGAAGGACAAATTTTCTCTCTCTACTTGAGCTGGGACATCCATCTCCTACCCTCAGACATTGGCACTTCTGGGTCCTGGGCCTTTGGTCTTTTCTGTGTAGTCCCGTGTTTAGACCTTTGTGGTTTGTAAAGGATTCTGCTAAGTCAGGTAGGCTCTGACCTATAAAGTCACCTGTTACTATTCAAACCTTATATAAAGGGTCTTCAGCCTTAGGTTATACCACATTTAGACACTGGCCAGAGGACAGCTGCCTGTGGCAGTTTGATCATAGCAAGAGGCTTTCGGTAAATGCAGTGCTCCAGGCATTAGTTATTAGGAGCCGAATACATCAATTTCGAAGCTACCTGCCATCTCCAACCTCGTCTTTTATATTTAGAACACTTCCCCCTCCACTGGCAGACAATGTAGGAATGTAATGAGGGCAGTAGATGCTTTGATATCTGGGAAAGAAAGGTAACATGGAAATAACCGGTTTGAGGTTGGAGGTCAAGAAGAAGAGAATGATGAAATAGAGAGATGAGTGGAAAAGTAAAGGATGAAAAAATAAGATACCTAATATTAAAAATCTTATGAGTATCATCTAATATCCTTTCTTTAAGGCAGCCATGCTAACCTCCACATGACTTCAGAGGAAAATGTGAGCCAAATAATTTATTGACAAACATAGTTTGAAATAAGGACACAAGCAGAACAATAGCACCTCTATGCATTCGGTAAACACGGGCTTTATATTTTTCAAATGTACTTTTCTTGGAAACAAACTGCATCAAGGTCTTCATGTTGATTTTAATGACGACTTTTCATTTCCCATAGACCTGTCTGGATCACTCTATAGTGTAATATTTTGTGCCATTCTTAACATGTCACTGGTGATGATTACCTTCTTAATCTTCATTTCTCCTCTCAAAACTAATTAGACTTACAGTTAAAAGTAGTGAGAGAGCAGTAACTTTTATAAAATATCTTGTATTATTTTTGTAGTAATGAGTGTTAGTTTGACCCAGTGGGAAAACTTTGAGGCAGGTATACGTTGCAGCCAATGTTTCAAATTCTGAACGTTTATTTTACTCCTTGGGTGTTTATTGAAATAAAAACCTATATATTTGGTTGGTACCTTTGAATCCTTAAATTATGATATTTTAAAACATATGATTCGATCATAATGTTGAGAATCATCTTTCTGTCCTTTATAAGAATTACCATTTGATTGGAATTGCACTCAGGATTGAAATGTACATTGTGACACAATTTAAACCAATAGACAAAAAAATGTGCAAAATGGAGGTTTTTCAATTTTACTTTGATTTCATGATTATCTGTTTGTATCTTATGACAGTGCACTGTAGGTTGTACAGTGGAGAACTGATGTGAAAAGTCAAACTGATAGCATTGCTTCTGTGAGAATGAAACTCATATAGATGTATTGCAGTCCTTGCAGTTACAACCAATTTAAGAAAGGTGTTTGAGAAGAGTCTTTTAGGGAAAAAAAAAAGCATCAGTACCATCTTTACTGGGAGCCTGAGCACCACTAGTAAGTGATTAAGTCACAGCATTGAGAAGTCTTAGAGCAATTAACCTTACCAAATATTACGTATGTGACCACTATTTGTCATTGTTGCTGCTGTCTCAATAAGAGCACATCTTAAATCTCTGGGGTAATTATGGTAATAATAATAACTTTTAAATAACATTTAATATCTTCCAGTCACTACTATAAGTGGTTAACATTCTTTAACTGATTTAAACTTTAAAAATTCCCATCCTGTAAACAAAACTGTTGAGATGTAAAGAAGTTCAGAAATTTATCCAAAGTCACGTTGCCTATGACATTTTATACCCTGGTTTTGAGACCAGATAGTGTTGGTCTAATTTCTCATTTACCTCTAAATGTGGGTCCACAGTCAGAATGGATTGTCACTTTTTTTCTACATAAAACATTTTTAACATTTGTTCTTGTCTACTGGGTTTCTCATATTTTTGTCAGTTTTAACTTTATCTGGTCCATATATTTCAAGCCATCAGCTGAGAAATTATGAGCCAATATTTTAAATTTGTAAATATATGATTATTTTAGCATGAAGATACAGGAGAAAAATCTTAATGGTGTCCAGCAGATATCATCATACCCAAGTTTAGCAGACTCAGAAAAAGTGCAGAGGAAATTCTAGATATGTGGTGACTGTTTACAGTGAATCCCACTTATTATATTCTTAGTGTTGGCAAAGAATTTGTAAAAGCCTTGAATTTGCACCCACAGAAGGTACACAGGGATATTAGATGCCACCATTTGGGTGGAGTTGAAGCATAAATAAAAATTAATATTAGAGAGAAGCCTTGGATGGACCTAGAGATTATCATACTAAGTGAAGTAAGCCAAAGACAAATATTATGTGATATCACTTACATATGGAATCTAAACAAATGATACAAATGAAATTATTTACAAAACCAATATAGACTCACAGACATAGAGAACAAACTTACAGTTTCCAAAGGGGAAAGTGGGGGAAGGGATAAATTAGGAGTTTGGGATTAACAGATACACACTACTATATATAAAAGAGATAACCAATAAGGATCTACTATATAGCGCAGGGAACTCTACTCAATATTCTTGTAATAACTTATAAAGTAGAGAACGTAAAAAAAGAATATATATATTAATGTATAGATGTATAGTGAATCATTTTGCTGTATCTTTTTTTAATTTTTAAAAATTCATTTATATATATATATTTATATTTTTGGTTGCATTGGGTCTTTGTTGCTGTGTGCAGCCTTTCCCTAGTTGCTTCAAGTGGTGGCTACTCTTCATTGCGGGGCACTGGCTTCTCATTGTTGTGGCTTCTCTTGATGCTGGGCAAGGGCTCTAGGTGCACCGGCTTCAGTACTTGTGACTCGCGGGCTCTAGAGTGCAGGCTCAGTAGTTGTGCCGCACGGGCTTAGTTGCTCCTTGGCATGTGGGATCTTCCCAGATCAGGGCTCGAACCCGTGTCCCCTGCATTGGCAGGCGGATTCTTAACCACTGCACCACGAGGGAAGTCCCCACTTTGCTGTATCTTGAAACTAACACAACTTTGCTGTATCTGACACTAACACAACATTGTAAATCAACTATATTCAATAAAAATTAAAACAAAACAAAACAAACAGAAAATCCTTTGTATGCATTATAAATTCAGCAGGTGTATGAAAACCTGATCTTCACAAACTAAGGAAAAACTGTTTCATTAAGCAGATACCAAATGTGTTCTTTCAAAAAGCATAATTTGGACTTTGTATCCTGTTCTGCCCAGTAAGGAACAACGAGAGATACATTATCCTGAACCTCATAGAACTGTTAGGCTCTCAGCTATTTGCCTCAGTCACCGATGGGTTTGGAGTGAATTAAATACCTTCTAGAATGTGGATCTCTCCTACCTGGGCTTTTTCCAACTTTTTATGATTAATAAGGCTCAGGAACCATGATAATGGAATGGACAGGACAGTTAATGTAACATCAACAAGCTAGATAGGAAGCTAGGACCCAGATAACACCACCATGCTGACACTGCATGTTAATTTATTGCTAAAAAATCTTCTTTTTTGACACATCCAGGATATTATGAGATATCATCTGTCCTATACAGATGGCCTCTAGGCATACTGAGAAGAAAAATGTGTACATATGTATATACGAGAGATCTTTTTACCTAGGAATTTGGTAAAAGTTTTCAAGAACGACAGTATAGTGAAGAACTGATTTAATTTTTGTTCAGATAATAATGATAACATATGTTAAACAGCAGAAAAGTATAGTGAATAATATTTTAAAAAATATCTCTATGATCACAGACTAAATATTACAGATTTTAACATGTTTCATGTTTGAATTAATGCTTTTAATGAAAAGTTTAGATTCAATAGACCATTGTTATCTTCCATTCTCTTTCCCTCCCAAGATGTAATCACAACCTTTAAATATATACTTATACTCTCAATCTCTCTTCTTATAATGCAATATATTTATTGATATCAATAATTTTTTCATTTAGTGGTAATTATTAAAAATATGAAAAGTGTAGTACATCTACAATGACACATCTAAATATAGTTTATTTATTGATTTACAATTGTTCTCTGTATTCCCATCTACTTTATTTGTTGTTGTATTTCTTTTCCTATTGTCATATATGTTTTAATATCCCTCTCTTTGAAGATTATGTATGTGGGTTCTTTATTTTTCTCTATTATTTATTTTTCTCTATTGTAAATGTAAACATTCAACAGTTATTTTTTCTAGTGATATGGCTCTGGAACTGAAATTGTTGGTCTTGGAAGACACACAACTTCTGTTGTACTGGATGGTGTGATAGTAATATTCAAAGTGGTTGTAATTGATGACATGTTTAACAGTAAGTCAATATCATTTCCTTTTTCATAGTCAGACAAAGCAAATGAAAATAAAAACAACTAATTTAAATTTTAAAACTTGAGTCAATGGAAGTTGCGAAAATATGTTCTATATTTTCTTTTGTTCTCTTACAAGTGAGACTGAACATTTTTTCCTATGTTTATTGTAGTATTAAGGTTCCCTTTCCTTTGAATTAACTGCCCATTTCTCTTTTCTTTTATTGAGTTGCCTAAATTTACTTATGGGTTTAAAGTTGTTTATATATCTTGATACCAATCCTTGTTCCTTAAAAGCTTTCAAATATATTTTTACACACAATCACTTACCTTCTAACCCTGCATAGTTTTGTTTTGTAATACACAATTTTGTTTTTTGTTTTTCTAATTTTCATTGGAGTATAGTAGCTTTACAGTGTTGTGTTAGTTTCTACTGTACAGCAAAGTGGATCAGCTATACGTATACATATATCCCCTCTTTTTTGGATTTCCTTCCCATTTAGGTCACCACAGAACATTGAGTAGAGTTCCTTGTGCTATACAGTAGATTATCATTAGTTATCTATTTTATACATAGTATTAATAGTGTATATATGTTGATCTCAATCTCCCAATTCATCCCATGCCCCCCTTTCCCCTTGATATCCATACATTTTTTCTCTAAGTCTGTGCCTCTATTTCTGCTTTGTAAATAAGATCTGAAAAAATTGGTATAGATGATCTTTAGATGATCTTAAATACACAATTTTAAAAAGCATTTGTTTGATACAAATCTATTATGTTTTTTTTTTTTTTTTTTTGTGGTACGCGGGCCTTTCACTGTTGTAGCCTCTCCCGTTGCGGAGCACAGGTTCTGGACGCGCAGACTCAGCGGCCATGACTCACAGGTCCAGCTGCTCCGTGGCATGTGGGATCTTCCCAGACCAGGGCACGAACCCGTGTCCCCTGCATCGGCAGGTAGACTCTCAACCACTGCGCCACCAAGGAAGCCCTCTCGTGATTTTTAATTTTAGTGATTTGGGTTGTTTGTGTTATTATTCTACTGCAATACAATAACTAGATTATCCTTTATTCATTCTAAAAAAATTGTTCTTTATATTTGTCTTTTTATCCATCTGGAATACATTTTTTTGTACATGATGTGTAATAGAAATATAACTATATTATATGTGACTATATAACTACACACGCATTTCCAATATGGAGAGACTTTGTCTAGAACCATATATTAACTAGCACATTATTTTCTCCACTGATTTTCGATACTTCTTCTGTCACATAGCAATGTTCATATAATCACATGCCTATAGCTTGGGTCACCAGTTTATTCCAAGTTTCCTATGTCATCCTTGGGCTCAAGAAAAATTAAATGGGAAACAACAACAAACTTTAGTATATTAAATTATCCTTATAACAAAGTACAGTTCCATAAGTGAATCTTAAGGAATAGATTTTTCAAATAGATATAATAGACTAGGTTCCGTTGCTGAAAAAGTTGAAGAAACACTTCTAATTGATTAAATCAAGTCAAAAAAGCCAATTTAAATTATTGAAAAAGTATTAACATGAAACTGAAAATGAATCACTTTTTAGAAAAATGCTCTAACCCACTAATCAGCAAATTGTAGATTTATCTAAACAGTATAATTTCTGTGGATGAATTATGAAAATTCACGCATCTTAACTGGAGTACAATTTCGTATAGCCATGTTGAAGAGAAACTGGGTACTTGCAGTAAAATGGAAATCGGCATGTTTTACACCCTAGCACGTCCTCTTCTCGATAAATACCAAAGTGAAGGAGGTGCACGCAAATCCAAGTGGCGTGTGCAAGCATGCATATCCAACACTGCTCTCCTAGTGGAAAATTCAAAACATCTTAATTGCTTATCTATATCATATAATACTTTGTAACAATGTTATATAAAATGCCTTCCTCTCTGTTTTTTCCTCAAAAAGTTTTGCACAAAACTTCCAGCTTCCTCCCTGCCCGCCCCCCCCACCTGCTTCTTTCCCTGGGAAAAAGACCTCAGAGGCGTTGACTCCACGTTTATCAGAAATGACTTTCCTTCAATTTCTTTGTGCTTCCCCTCCAACTATGTCAGTGAATTTGCCTGCATTCTTACATACAGTATATAGAAAACATTTCTGAGAGTTTGTTTCAAAGATATGAATCACTACAAGAGAAAGCCAACGTGTATATTTATCAGAGATCCAATCCATGTTCTCTGATTTTGCCAGATAATTGTTTACTGTGGTCTTTATTTTTCAAGCTTGTTAGTCTTAAAATACACTAATGTTTTATATGCCCTTTACCAGTTTCCTGTCTTTATACACAATTAATATCATGGGGGTATATTCCAAATGTACATCTCTAAATTCAGTTGTATTTATCTATCCATTTTCAAGGACACTATTGAAGGTGGTTGTCATTATATCACCTAGGTGTCAACTGCAAATAGCAATCGTCCATGGTTTTCCCCAGCCGAAGGCAGTTGCTCTCCTCAATATGCCTTTATTTATTCTGTTTAGCAATATTCCTGTGTTCCTGTTTTTCTAGCATCGTTATCATTCCACGAGATCTTTCTTCCTCTTTACTGTCAGGATTGGGAGTGCAGCACAGAAGGTAAAATATAGTGAGAGATTTTGACAGTATTCTGGTACCCCCAACCCTTTCCAGTTAAATGGCATGAGTATACTTTCTGGCTCTCTTAGTGGTTGGGTTTGTCTGTGTATCCTGTTGTGTCTGATGAGCTGGGAGTGAAAACAAAATGTGTCACTTCTGGGCTGGTGTGTTTCATGCTGATTTAAGACATCTAGAGGGCTCTTTACCTCTGTCTCTGCTTTATAAGGATGTTTCAGTTTATTGGCTGATCCATCAGCATGAGTCTTGGAGGGAGATCAAGAACAAGATGGGAGGGCTTCCCTGGTAGCACAGTGGTTGAGAGTCCGCCTGCCAATGCAGGGGACACGGGTTCGTGCTCAGGTCCGGGAAGATCCCACATGCCGCAGAGCGGCTGGGCCCGTGAGCCATGGCCGCTGAGCCTGCGCGTCTGGAGCCTGTGCTCCGCAACGGGAAAGGCCACAGCAGTGAGAGAGCCGAGTACCGCAAAAAAAAAAAAAAAAAAAAACAAGATGGAAGGTGAGCAAGCTCCCAAATTATCTTTGAAGGTTATGGTGTGAACAAGAAATAAACTTCTCTTGTTTTAAGCTACTTTATTTTTGAGGTTGTTTGTTACTGCAGCATAATTTAGCTTATCTATACTGACTGATACACAATGACTGTGCTTTTAGTTCACTATCTCTTGTTTTTAAGTTAGAATATACCTTATCAAAATCAACCAATGCCGTTGGATGTCTACAAAAATCAACTTCCAAACTTTCTATATCTTGAGGCAATTTTTGGTCAGGTTTTCTCTGATATTCTTTCAAGCCTTGGACTTTAGTTTCATAACACTTTGGGACTTTGAGACAGATTGGAGTCTGTATGACCTATATGACCTAAATTCCCTCTCTGCAAGAGGAGCCTGTAAAAAGTTATAATTATCAACACATTACCACAAACACCAGGTTGGGCATGAAAATAAATATGGGAAATGAAATAAGAAGGAACATCTTGATATGGCTTTCAACGTCAAGTTTCCATCTTTAAGTGTTGCATATGTTTCTTTCTTCTTTTTTTTTTTTTTTGGTGTTTCAATCTTCAAACCTATCTGGGTGAAATATTTTTATCAAACTATATCAAATTATAATTAGCTATTTATCCATAACTTCTCTGAATGATAGCTAAACCAGGAGTGCATTAATTCTTCAAAGGACTGAGTGTGGAGAACTGAGGAGCTCTGATAAAAGATAGGCAGGAAATGCCCATAAAAGAAAAACTTGAGAAAAACTCCCATCAGTACAGTGTATTTAGAAGAGCAGGGTGCTATGTTTCAAAATTAAAGAAACAAAGTTATAGATTCATTAAATCTCTCTCTCTCTCTGGTCAGTGCACTCATTGCCTTAGACCCTCAGATTCAATCTGTTGATCCATTGTTAACTAAGCAGACCCCAAGACAATAGGACCAAATTGTTTCACCTCTTTATTATCAGAACCAATGTAGTCAATATACTTCTAGGGTCTTGATCACCACGTTAACTGAAATAATGATCTTAATCTTGGTACAGATCTATGACAGCAGTGTGAGAATATGGAGAGAGGGGTTAGAAAATTATCTTTATAGAGATACCTGGAAATTCCATGTTTTATTTTTCATCAACCACGAGTATATTTTCATTGAAATAATTAGTTTTAGTTATATTTTAGTAGCTACTAGAAGCACTGATTTATAGAAGAAAATAAATAAAATCAAGTTATTGAGTTAAAAAAAAAGTAGAGATTTTTCATAATCCATCTCATAGGTTTTGACACCAGCCTAAATTCTATATGCTTCAAATATTGGTACAACATAACCAAATCGAGTCACTGAGTACATCCTACAGATTTAATACAGCTTTCTAGTCCTACTTTAAGATATGAAATCAGCTTATATAATATTGTACAGTTACTACACTTCAGTTAAAAAATAACTTTATCTGCACACAAAAAAGTTGTGGAGTTGGTTTTATTTTTAAGGTTTATTCCAATAAGTTTGCAGTATATATTAAAATAATACAAGTGATTTTACACATTCATATTAAATTGCTTAAGGCCAAGTAACCCAATTTATTTATTATCTCTTCTTAGTGGTAATAATTACATTTGGGGGCAAACGTTACATTTTGGGAACAAACTTTTTCTAAGAGAGTTTCTAAAATTATATTTTTCTATAATGAATACAAAAAAACATTTAATAGATTATGTAATATAAGGAATTCCATCCACACAGAAAATGTTTAGGTTTTTAAATTTTCTTTAAATAATTAGATGTAGATGTATATTGGTTCTTTATGAAAATAACTACTGCACTTGCATTTGTTGGGATTTTAAATACTGAGTTTTTTAACCACATGAAATGATATGATTAATTTATTTAAACTCAAAGATAGAGTCATTTCTTTGGAAATAAAATAAAATACTTTAATGATAACCTGGAGTGAATCGTTTCTGCAGTGAATAACCTGAAATGTAGTAATCACAGTTTGATATTTCTGTTAACCTTCTCAAAAGGATGTGACAGGAGTTCAATAGAAAGAAAATATCTGTTTTTGGGCAGTTCTCTGTGAGTTAGGTGATGTAATGATCCCCAAAATTCTTGAAGAAAAGTAAATATCATGTCTGAGCAAAACCTTTTTTTTTTTTTTTTTTTTTTTTTTGCGGTATGCGAGCCTCTCACTGTTGTGGCCTCTCCCATTGCGGAGCACAGGCTCCGGACGCGCAGGCTCAGCGGTCATGGCTCACAGGCCTAGCCGCTCTGTGGCATGTGGGATATTCCTGGACCAGGGCACGAACCCGTGTCCCCTGCATCAGCAGGCGGACTCTCAACCACTGCGCCACCAGGGAAGCCCACAAAACCTATTTTTAAAGCCTTCCAGGCAAAACCAATACACGTTCACAGTTACACCATGGAGACCTGTCAGGCTGTTTAATGAACAGCTAAAGAGGCTTTGTGTTTTGGTCAAAGGACAAGCATTCTTTTCTTTTAAGATTATGATATCATGTGCTGTGGATTTATTTTGTTTGGGGAGATTCTTATCATAAAAATAGTGTCGCAGTTTTTTTTCTGGAGTCAATGTATTACAAGTCATAGGGACTCTAACAGGGAAAACTGAGGATACAAAAGGCCTGAAAAAATTACAGTAAGTCTAAAAACATATTCTAGAAATTAGGGTATCAAGGTATTGTCTAGAAAAGGATGAATGTTTATGGATGAAAGGGTCAGGATTTCAAGTATTAAAACAACTTCTAGACATAATAGTCACAACTTTGATTCCTCAAAGTTTTTTTTTTTTTCTTGTTTTACTTGATGTTTTCCTCTTTTGAACACCCTGGATGACACCAGAGGCCTGGATGGGTGGGTGGAGAGTGGTGTTTCCCAGAAAGGCAGACAAAGGGCAGTGGGAGCCCACAGGGTGCGCTAAGAAGTTTCAGGTGTGTGGGCGGGGTCAGTGCTGGTCCAGAGGGTGGGGCAGGGACAGGATGGGCTGGGATGCCCTGAGCTTCAGGGGCTGCTCAGAGAAGGGCAGAATCTGACCCTAGGCTGGGCCTTGAGAAAGGCAGCAAAAGGGTAAAATTTGACTCTGACTTTTTTCTGGAAGTGATCATCCTAGGAGCAATATCTAATTGCCTTTGCTGTTGTGCGGTAACAAGACTAGAAGAAGGGAAGGAAATTAAGGCTAAGAAATTATTGCTAAGGTACAATGGGCAAGGAAGTATGATGGTATGGATTAGAGTAGTGGCAGTGGGAATGGAGTGAAGTGAATAGATAGATTCAGAATATATTCTTGAGTTAAAAATGGCATGATTTGCTCCTTACTTGGATGTGAAGGATTGAAGAATACAGAGGAATCAAATCCTATAGTTCAGGCTGGAAAACAGTTTAACAGCAACCACTAACATTGAACCTATACATATGACCCAACAACTTTAAGCATATACTCAAAAACTATGCATGTATAATACTCACCAAAACACTCATAATGGAAGTTTTATAACAATACTATACAAATGAGACCTAGATTGACTGAAAACCACGATAAATTGTGGAATACTCACACTTCGGAACCCTATACCACGAGAGAAAGAACACTGCAAAACATCATAAATAATTTTCAAAATATTAAGCAAAAAGGAGCTTTATACCAAAAATCTATATGTCCTGTATGACCTCATTTTTATAAATAATACATACATAGTCACAATATTGGTGATTCCTGGAGAGATAGTGACTTAGTAATGGAAAGAGGGACAAAGCTGGGAAGTTTAGGGGTGCTAGTAACATTTTTCTTGGTTTCAGTGATATTACATGAGTCTGTTCCTTTTGTGAACACACAAAACGTGTGTTCATTATGTGTGTTTCATATTGTTTAAGAAAAAGTAAAAAAAAAAAAACAGAAAAATTAAAAGATAACAAAAGTAAGGTGGCCATTAAAGATGCACCACATCTTTATTGGCCTTTCCCTGGTCCCTCGAATGTTCACTGGAGAATGCAGGTTCTCAGCTGTAAGTGACCTGGAAGAATTGAGAAATAGTAGAGTTACTGTGACATCATTGTTCTTTTATTCTCCTGGAAGAATTAAAATTATTATTTCATGAAAGTATGTGCTTCCATGTTAGGTATGGTTTACAAAGGTCAGACTCTCTTGATTCTAGAACAGACCACAAAATTAGTAAAGCTGTATAGTTGTCTTATGTGAGAAAAACAAAGCACCACAGTGTTCAAAAAATATACAACTCTTCTGAGATTTCCATAAAACACAGTTTCCGCAAAGAATGGGAGACAGAGGGAGAGGGAAAGGGAGAGAGAGAGAGGGGAAGAGGGGGAGAGAAAGAGAGAGAGGATAAATATATTAAAGTGAGAAATGGAGTATAAGGGATAGTAACAAAAATAAAGTTCATTTTTAATGAGAATAGGTGCAGTATTAGTATAAATTTACATTTTGAATTTCCTTAGCATTTTATTTTACTTTATTTTTAAAAATTTTATTGGAGTATATTTGATTTACAATGTTGTGTTATTTTCTGCTGTACAGCAAAATGAACCAGTTATATATATATATATATATATATATATATATATATATATATATATATATATCCACTCTTTGTAAAATTCTTTTCCCATATAGGTCATTACAGAGTATTGAGAAGAGTTCCCTGTGCTATACAGTAGGTCCTTATTAGTTATCTATTTTATATATAGTAGTGTGTATATGTCAATCCCAATCTCCCAATTTATCCTTCCCCCCAAGTTTCTCCCCTGGTAACCATAAGTTTCTTTTCTACATCTGTGAATCTATTTCTGTCAACCATAAAAGAGACTGAAATAATGCCATTTTCAGTGACATGGAGGGACCTAGAGATTATCATACTGAGTGAAGTAAGTCAGATAGAGAAAAACAAATGTCATATGATATATCACTTATATGGGGAATCTAAAAAAATGGTACAAATGAACTTATTTACCATTTTATTTCATTTTGTTATTTATGTTGTGGTAAGAACACTTAACATGGGAACTAAACTCTTAACAACCTTTTTAGTGTACAATATCATACCATTAACTATAGGCAGTATGCTGTACAACAGATGAATAGAACTTATTCATCTTTCATTGCTGAAATTTTATACCTGTTGAACAACTCCTTATTTCCCCCTCTCCCCAGTAGCTAGCAACCACAATTCTACTCTCTGTCTGCTTCTATGGATTGGAGTACTTTGAATAACTAAGTGGTATCATGCAGTTTTTCTCCTTCTGTGACTGGATTATTTCATGTAGCACAATGTTCTCAAGGTTCATCCATGTTGTAGAATATAGTCTTGTTCAAGTGAGCTATTTCCATACCAACTTTCTTTCTGGATGATCTATCCATTGTTGAAAGTAGGGTATTAAAATGTCTTACTATGTTTGTATTGCTGTATATTTCTCCCTTCACTTCTGTCTATGTTTGCTTTATATATTTAGGTTTTCTGATGTTGGATGCATATCTATTTATAATTGTATCTTCCTGATGAATCGATCCTTTTACCTTTATACAATGTACTTTTTATCTCTTGTGTCAGTGTTTGATTTAAAATATATTTTGTCTGATATAAGTATAGCTACCCCTACTATCTTTTGGCTATCATTTGCATAGAATATCTTTTTACCATCCCTTCACTTAGAGTTCACAGGCATACCTCATTTCATTACCCTTTGCTTTATCGTGCTTCGCAGATATGATGTTTTTTACAAATTGAAGGCTTGTCACAATTCTGAGTCAAGCAAGTCTACTGGTGCCATTCTTCCAATAGCATTTGCTCACTACATGTCTCTGTGTCACATTTTGACAATTCTCACAATTCCAAACTTTTCCATTATATTTCTTATGGTGTCTGTGATCTTTGATGTTACTATTGCAAAAAAACTTGCTGAAGGCTCATATGGTAGTGATTTTAGCAATAAAATATTTTAAAATTAAGGTATAAACATTGTTCTTTAAAGACAAAATGCTATTGCACACTTAATAGAATACAGTATAGAGTAAACATAAATTTCATACACACTGGGAAATCAAAAAATTTGTGTGATTCACTTTATTGTGATATTAACTTTGTTGTGGTGGTCTGGAAATGAACCCAAAATATTTCCAAACTATACCTGTATATATGTACTTAAAGCTACAGTGATTCACTTTTAGAAACCATAGAGTTGGATCTTGTTTTATTCAGCTACTCTATGTCTTTTGATTGGGAAGTTTATTTCATTTATATTTAAAGTAATTATCGATTGGGAAGGAAATACTGTTGTTTTCTGCCTATCTTAGAGTTCATTAGACTTTTTTTCCCCTCTGTTGCTGTCTTCCTTTGTGTTTTGTTGATTGTTTGTAGGGTTATGTTTTGTATTGGTGTCTGCAAATTTGCAAAAGATCACCTCTTCCCATCTTTATAGACAGGCTTCGACAGGGAAAGACCTTCACCAATCAGCCCAGCTAGAGATTCCTGGGATCCTTTCTATGTATGCACACCTTCCATTCCCTTCCTTCCCTTCTGGGGGAGATGTTTCAAGGGCGTTTGCCTTATCCCTATCTCTCAGAGCTGATTTGGCAGCAATAAGCCACCACTTGTTTTCCCTAGGGAAGTGCAGTGAAAGGTTAGGGTAGCTGGATAAACATTCAACCAACATTGTCTCTTTTTCTCCCATTTCAATGCGACTGTTTTCTGTGCTTGTCTGGGTATTGCAACTTCTTAACTAGAAACTAAATCTCTCATAAAGATATTTTAGCACACGTATCATTCTTAAATTAGTATTTCTGTGGGGTATGAGTGCTGGGACCTCCTATTCCACCATCTTACTGACATGGAGAAAAATTTATCTATTTTCCCAGTGTTATACCAAAAAATTGTTTGAAAAAGATCTTTCATACTTCACAAATACATAATTATCATTCTCAAGAGATGTGTTTTTAACATGTGTTTTAACATGATTAACATAATCATGATTTATGTCATGAATAGGATTATAAATTTTGAATATAGTTTCAAAATTCCTTAACATTGTATACAGCTGAGTATTAATATATCATGGTCAATGGCAAATTGAATGGTTTTTTAGTATGCTTTTTCATAAATTCTTCAGTAACAATGAATTAATTCAGGGATGAATGTTTTTAGTTTTGGGTCTGTTTCCATATATTTAATGCTCGAGTTAAATATCTTTGTGATAAAGAAGATTAGAAGTAAAGTTAATGAAGATCCCACCTAGATTCATGCATCTCCACATGCAATGAGTTTACAAGTCATGTGGGAATCTTGTCAAAATAAAGATTCCAATTCATCAGATCTGGAAATGGACCCAAAATTCTGCACTTCTTATAAGTGCCCATGTACCAATATTGTTGGTTCATGAACCACACTCTAAGTAGTAAAGTTCTAGGTAAGGATTCTTCTGAGATCCAAGTATATGCTTGGAGACTTAATGTATTTATTTTTCCATTTTTATTTATTTACTTTATTTTAAATTTTTGTTTAAATATTATTTATTTATTTATTTATTTAAAGCAGGTTCTTATTAATCTATTTTATACATATTAGTGTATATATGTCAATCCCAATCTCCCAATTCATCCAACCACCACCACGCCTCACCACTGCTTTCCCCCCTTGGTGTCCATACGGAGACTTAATAAATATATTTAGTTCTAAGGGAACAACAGTTGAAAGTTGACAAATAAATTTATCAAAATAAATTATATCAAACAGTCATCAAGTAAGGTGATATTAGCCTAAATTTAGCTATAATTTTATGCCCAGGATATAGTGTTATGTACTGGACAACTCTTCTCCATCACTTCTAAATAATTGACCTCACTTTCTCTCTTAGTCAAGGCATCCCTGCAGTGACTCGTTTTGCACAGCTTCCCTCCATCTTCACACAAGTGGATATTGACAGTACTTTGACACAGGATGGTGTTGCACTTTTTATTTTGCTCCTGTGTTCAGGACTTCTCTGTTATTACTGTAGTATGGGCTTCCGGGAAAACCTATTAGGCACCTATAGGAAATCAGCATAGTTAATGCCTTATTGAGTACACTTTTTCACAGTGAGTAGTAAGAGCTAATGGATAAATGCATCCCTAATTCTGTCTCCCAGTGATGTATCTAACCAGTAGTCACCCTCAGCAGCAGTCAACTTGATAATGCTTCCTTTACTGTATCTGCTTCCTTCCTTGCATTTACCTCTCCTTCATCCCTTAATCCTGCCTTTGGGATCAAATTCCTCAATAAAAGGACTTATAAACCAGTCTTTGCCTCAGTACTACTTTCTGGTTGATCCTGGGCTGAGAGGTTAAATGATTTACTTTTTTTCCAGGATAAAAAGGTCACTTACCTAGATTACTTCCATATTTGAACGAGGAAAATCAATATTTCTAAGGAAATTGTGTCCAGACAAAAGGGTATTGCAATCTACAGTAAATCCTTTTAAATACAAGCCATCTTTAGCTAATTAGAAAATAAATAATTAGTTAACTTACACTGCATTTTCCTATACTTTTAGTTTTGGCATTGCTTTCAAATTAATCCTCCTTATTACTATGTGACTTTACTCTTACAGTGGGATAAAACTGTCCTGAATAATATATTTAAGCATTTTATTTTGCACAAGTTTGGGAGGGTTTTTTTGTATTTTCTGGCATCAAAGTCCTCCTTTTTCTTATAATACTGAGTCCCATTCAAACTCCACTTTAGTTTATCTTTATTGATAGCACTTAATATTGCTATTTTCCCTTATCAATTGTATTGATTTATTTTGACTGAAACTTAGGCATAGTGTATGCCAAAAAAACCCCCTGCAAAACAAAGAAGATAAAGAACAACTTTACTAAATAGTGTTTATGTCCATTAAAATTCATTGATAGAGCTTCCCTAGTGACGCAGTGGTTGAGAGTCCACCTGCAGATGCAGGGGACACGGGTTCGTGCCCCGGTCCGGGAAGATCCCATATGCTGCAGAGCGGCTAGGCCTGTGAGCCATGGCCGCTGAGCCTGCGCGTCCAGAGCCTGTGCTCTGCAACCGGAGAGGCCACAACAGTGAGGCCCCCACACCACCAAAAAAAAATTCATTGATAGGCATCTTCTATATATTGATACATGTTCAATGAACCCATTTATATTGTCTTTAAATAGACAGAATCTTCTTCTAAAGCTATTTTTGTTTTGCTTTTGTGCTGTTTCTATATTTTTCTATTATCCTTGTATACATATTCCATCCTGGATTGTCAGATCATTGTTAACAATTTTCTGGATGACTAAGAACTTTAGATAAAGTTAAAGTTGCATCACTCTTTTCATGCAGTTGGCTACCATCCAACCATTTCCATGTCCTTCTGCTGATACAAGATATTTCTTGCTGTTAGTCTGTTTTTTTCCCCTTAGCTATATACCAGGCTTTGCATAGATCATCTGTTTAAGTCCATCAAATAGAATGTAAAATGTAGCATCTCAATAACTTTTCCAGCTTTCCTAAAGTGGCAGCATCCATCATACATAATAGCATCCTTTCAAGCACTCAAACACAATGTATTTAAACAATAAACACACGAATCAAAACAGGAAATGACTTGAAAATACTCTCCATTAAGTGTACACAGTTAAAATGTTTAGCACTATTGCATAATTATAAAGTTTTACTGAAATAAATAATCAGAAGTACCAAATTAAATTTAGTTTTCCCATTTATACTCATTCTTGGCTTTCTAAATATTATACTAGACTTTGGTTATACATTTTGTCTTTAATGTGAAAATGACATTGACTATTGGCACCCGAAGTCCTTCTAGGGTATTTTAAGTACAGGTTTCCCCCGCTATCTGAAAGTAGAACATTCCTGAAATGGCCTAAAGTGAAGAAGTAATTACCTTAGGACACATATTGCTTGATGCACAAAATAAATCTGGGTAAAGCAGAGATGCTCACAGACAGTTCAGAGCTATGGCATCTTGATTCTGAGAGTAGTTCCCAAGGAAGGAGCTTGGAGGTGCTGCTCTTGCTGCTTGGGGTGCACACTGCCTTTATAATGGTTTGCTGCAAAACAAATGCCTTCTGGCTACTTTTGCTTTTTGACTTGTTTTGCTCAAAGTGAACATTTTCTTTGGATTTCTTTCAGTTAGCGAACACAGGTACTCATGTAGGTCTTTTGTAAAAGTGAAGTGATGTAAAGCAAACTTTCAAAAAGCAGGAGATAGCTGTATACCCATGTTTACTTTCTAACTGATTGCATTCAGGATCAGGATCAGAGCTTGGCTGTCTGTTGATTTCAAGACTGAACATCATATGCTTTTAATACAATTATAGAATTAGGGAGCTGAATCACAAGAGCTAGAAAGGTCACATAAAAAATTAGTCTGTAAGATGAATGGATAAAGAAGATGTGGCACATATATACAATGGAATATAACTCAGCCATGAAAAGAAATGAAATTGAGTTATTTGTACTGAGGTGGATGGACCTGGAGTCTGTCGTACAGAGTGAAGTAAGTCAGAAAGAGAAAAACAAATACCGTATGCTAACACATATATATGGAATCTAAAAAAAAAAAAAAGGTCATGAAGAACCTAGGGGCAAGATGGGAATACAGATGCAGACCTACTAGAGAATGGACTTGAGGATATGGGGAGGGGGAATGGTGAGATGGTACAAAGAGAGAGAGTGGCATGGACATATATACACTACCAAATGTAAACTAGATAGCTAGTGGGAAGCAGCCGTATAGCACTGGGAGATCAGCTCGGTGCTTTGTGACCACCTAGAGGGGTGGGATAGGGAGAGTAGGAGGGAGAGAGACACAAGAAGGAAGAGATATGGGGATATATGTATATGTATAACTGATTCACTTTGTTATAAAGCAGAAACTAACACACCATTGTAAAGCAGTTATACTCCAATAAAGATGTTAAAAAAAATTAGTCTATAAACAAAATTCTCAATACAAAAAAGATAGTTAAGACAATCAAACATAAAATTATGGCATATTTTTCAAATACGTCAAAAAATGAAGAGACAGCATTATATGAAAACATAAGAAAATGTAAAACATATAGGTAGAAATAAAAAAACAGCTAGAAAAAGGATAAAACAGATAATATAATCTAAAACATATTTATTACAGTGAAAATATAGACATATGGAAAAATTCTAGTTTGGAAAAATATAAGAGAATGTTAAAATTCTTCTGTGAATTCTCTAGGAACAAAGCTCAGATATCAAAAATTTTTAAATATATAAAAATATTAAGTTAAATGAAAGACAATTTTAACAACTTGAGAAAACATCTAATAAGATTTCTAGAACGAGACACAAGGGTAAAGAGTGATGCAGTAAAATTTGAAGGGATAGTTGCTGAGAATTATTCAGGTGTGAAGAAAAATCATGAATCCTAGGGAAAAAAAATGAGTTCTGAATACAAACTAAAAATTACAGAAATCCATATCTAGACACAAAAGTAAAGTTACAGAAATTAAGTTTAAAGACATTAGTTAAAGATACCAAAGAAAAATACCAGATTATAAAAAAAAATTACAATTAGACTGATAGTTGACTTAGTGTCAGAGACAAAACAACATACAATAAAATTATATGTTCAAAGTGATAATGGGAAACTCTGCCTTACTACGTATTCTTACTTAGCTAAGCTATCATTTAATGGACAAATACAGCTGTATTTCAGTATCAGACAAGCTAAGAGTTAAAAACTCTAGAATCTTCATTAAAATTTTATCCAGCTTTATTTCACCAAGAATTACACACACGCACAGACACTTGGAAAGACTGCAAAACAATTGTGATCTAAGGAGTGTGTATGTTTCCCTATACACAGGTATACACATATTAATTTAATTAATTAGGTGAATTACACAGACTAATTTAAAATTGATACATGAATTTTGTATTTGGTTTCTGAAGATGAAATTTGCTTTTTGGTGAAAATAAGATGTAATGTATGCATGGATAATTATAGATTTCTAAATTTGCTTTATTTTAAATGGTTACACATATGTTTTAAAACTTTATATATAAAAATATATAAAATAAAGTAAATTAATGATCTTATAAACAAATAAAATAATATTCAAGATTATAGGATACTATTTATCAAGAATAAAGTAGCAAATAAAAAATAACTAAATTCAGATTTCATTCACAAATGACAACAAAAAAATGATTTCCTAGAAAACCAGGAAGAGAGCTGAACTGTTTAAACTGTTAACAAATATATATCAGAAACTTAAAACCAGCTTTTTCCCCTAGAGAAATTTCCCAGTAAGGTTAGGAGCAAAACAAGTATGCCCTCTGTAATTGTTTCAGTTCACCATAGTACATTTGGATTAATTCAATGCCAAAACATAGAGAAATAAAATAAAATCATTGGGATTGGAGAAAAGAATTAACATCATTTTTATTCAGAGATATGATTGTGTACTGAAAAAAATCAGACACTGTATAAATCAACTAACAATTTGTACTGAGTATGATTCTAGATCAACATATAAAAAAATCTGTAAGTCATATACAGATTTGAATCATAGAGTGTACAATCTACTCATAATACCAGGGAATAGAAGCAGTATAGATTAATCCATGTAAATATGTGTATGGTGTATTCACTGAGTAATAAGAAAGCATTTTAAATTTCACAGAATTCTTGAATAAATATAGATGTATACAATGTTCATGGGTATGGAGATAAAGTATAAAAAGGACATCAATCTTCTCAAATTAATCTATAATGTTTTGCTATGCCAGCAGAATTTCACACAAAACGTGGCATCCCAAAATTCACATAGAATAGTGAGTGAATAAATATCAATACAAGTTTAAAGAACACATTTTGTGAAATATTTATTATAAAGAAGTATAAAAATGTAATATGTTATACTACATAGAAGGATATATTACAAATTAAAGCATAGAAAAATAGGCCAAAGAATAGAGATCAAATAAATAGACTTGAGACTGTATAGAATCACAAATTATTATTATGATGACATCATAAGAGGATGTTTAGATGTACATTCAAATAAATGTTACAGAGGAAATTGCTTATCATGTAGGGAAAAAAACTAAAACTAAAATAAATAAATAAATAATAACCCCAAAACCCTACCTCATAATGTACACTCAAAGAGTAACTGAATATAAAGTTTGAATTTTTTATTTTATTTTAATATTTTTTCAGCTTGTACAAAACAGTGTCCATTCAAGAAAACAAAATCCTGGCCAGATATCTTAATCCATGCAATTTAATGTGGTAACTCATTAAAAAACTGATAGAAAAGCTAAAAGGGTATATTAATGAGAGATCTGTGATATTAATAACAGCAAAATAGAATTTAATGGGAGAATGGAGTAGTGGATGAAACCAGATACGAGGATTTGGAGTTGCTCAACAGAGGAAAGAGTTACAGTGGGGCTGCCCAATAGGAACTCAGGCCATAAAGGGAAGAGGTACCTGAACAAGCAGCTATTGAAGAGGTCACCACCCATTGTCCAATCTTCTCTCTAGTTATGGAAGAAATCAACCTGGCTGGGCTTGACCTGAAGCTAGAAATTTGGGGGGGAAAGTGTCAACCTTCTGCAAAATGAAACAGCATAGGCAAAAGGTGGTGAGGAGTGTAACAACAACATGACATCAAAACAAAATGTCAGAGTATAAGAAAAGATTAATAGATACATATAAAAGAAAAGCAAAATAAAATATTTTATAATTGACTACATTTATGTTTTGGCAATTTTATTGAGGTATAGTATAATATTCATAAGTAAACAAATTCTTAAATATGTAACTCACTTCAAGATATAGAGCATTTCTAGCACAATACAAATACAATTTAGTATATTTACTAATGCAATAAAATTATACTATGTATTAATTTTACTTCATTTAACAAATGAAAGTAATATGAAATACAACATCGTTCATTTAAAGTACATGTTTTCACTAAGTATGGGGAGATTAATTTGGGAATTAATTTCCCTCTTAAAAAAGATGTCATTTGCTGAAATGAAACAATAGAACTGTGCAGTTTAAAATTCATAAATATAGGGAACTTTGGCCAAAAGAGGGAAGAGTACACACCTGTGACTACTGAGTTCTGTGAAAGTTTTATTTCTTGATGTAAAATTCTAAAGCACTTGGCTTTTGTTCAGCCACAATCCAAACAGCAACACTAGCCAAGCTTCACATAAATAACATTAGTTCCCCAGAGCCTCATGTCAGGCAATCCACACAACTTTTTGGATTTTCTAGCTAAGTAAAGTTTGTAGTAAAAGCTTTTTATGCTGTTTTTGATATACTTCCCTGCAAAATTTGAATGATAATACATTCGAGTCTGAAAATTATCACCATTAATATTACCCCTTGATTTTCAGAAAGATTTATGTTTATAAACATTACAAAGATTCTAGAATCCTTCCCCCTACCCGGTATTGTTTGAAATTCAAATAGTAACTCTTCTATACTTATTTTTGTTGTTTTAAAATAGGCTCATATAATCAGGAATTCAAAGTGGGACACATTATTCAATATGTATATGGTTATTGAATTTACTTAATATAGTACAGTATAGGGTCTGTGTTACAATTTGTAGCATCAAACCAGCAATTTCCCTAAAAGGTGGCACAAAGTTCTATCTGATGATGTCTGATTATCAGACTAGCTCCTTTACAGATATCAATTAATACTTTTATTTTAAGAAAATTTAAGTTCCCTGGAAAGAGCTGAAAGAAGGACAAAAGGAGAAAGGAAGATGTTTTAGTAAATGTAACAGGGAAGTGTGATAATATTATAGTTGTAACATCCTAGATGTGCAGTCTCACTCCATGATGCAAGCCTATTTAAGTTATTCTATTATTAATTGAAGATTCTTGTGCATATTTGACCCTGTTACCAAATAAATAGTAATCTAATATCAAATTGATGGTTGATTCTGTAAACTTATTAATGTTTCTAAGGTCTCAAATTTTTACATTCTATCTTGTTCTAGACAGTTTCTATTCCCAAATCCTCTTAGGAATCAGCAAACTAGTTTCATTTCTAGAATTATGGGAAGAAATATAAATTCTATTATACAGGAATGGTAACAAAGAATTAGAAAGATTCACGTTACTGAAATGTTACTAAAATATGGCAAATAATATGTTTTCACAAGACCTTTTTTTTTCTAAGTATTTGATGATAAATAGTCTCTGAAATAATTATATCAAATTTGTCACTGGTTGGATATAGTTCATATAATGTTTGAACAATAACAGTTAAGATTTTCACTTGCATAAATAAAGGCTTATAACATTACACCTTCTAATAAAGTAAGAATATACTTTAGAATTGAGATTGAATTTAAATGAAATATCTTTCCAATAATCTAAAATGATTCTGTTTTTAGAACTTCAAAAATAATGCCAAGAGTTTAGTTTAGCTTTAGTAAAAAAAATTGTTTTCCCAGAAAACACCAATACTTTGCAAGAAAATTTGGGCATGAGAAAATTTAAAAAGATTCCTTTTCCATAAACCCATATCATTTAAATAAAATATTCCAAGAATGAAAATGTCAGGCATTCAAAGGTACTGCTTTGTTGATAGATAGGGACAATGTCTTTTTATTTAAGGAAAAAGAAAAGACTAAGAAAAGAGATTGCTTTAAACAGCACAAGTTCTACTTAGTAAATATAAATTAAAATAGATCATTTTATTTAATGTTGTATAAAAATTTATCAAGAATAAATGAGGTTTTATAAACAGTGAGATTAGAATCTCTTTTATGAAATTGCTTCTGTTAAAACTACAATGTGCAAAATATGTTAAAATGAAATGTATAATACTAAGAACTTTTTGAATTCACTAAATGTTAAAATTTTATTCAATCTTTTAGCTACTGTCTAATTAAGCTGTTACTTGTTGTCATCAAATTAGAGTTTAATGCTTATATTAGACCATGAAAGACTAGAAAAATACCTTATAGTAGTTTTTTTTGAGATCACTTTAAGAATAGAATAAAAAAATTGCAAACTTGTATATGGGTTATCTAAATATCAAATATCTAATAATGAGTGACAGAGCTGGGATCCAATCACAGCAGTCTGTCTCTAAAATCCATATTCTTAACCAATACTGTATCAAAAATATATATGATATGTAATTTAAAGTAAAAATGGTAACTGTAATTATTTGTTCTTCCCATACTAGTGGGTTGTAGTGAGGTAATTCATTAATTCATATCAGTGAAGAAGAAATTCCCAGACTGATTCTTTCTAGATCTAAGAAGGGGGAAGCAAAGAAAGCCGTATCCAGTTTTCCCATACTCTTACTGAGTATGGGAAAGAGTACTTACTTACTCTTACTTCCCATACTGAGTTTCCAAGAGATGGGTATTTGTTTAAACCTAGAGCTGATTAAGGAGTAGAGACGTTAACTCTAACTCAATGGCATGATAAAATAGAAGATGTGACTATTAAAAATGTTGCCTAGAAAACAGAAGAGCAAGAAGAACAAATCAAGTTGAGAGAAGGAGAGAGAGAGAGAGAGAGAGAGAGAGAGGGAGAGAGAGAATGAGCATCTCATGATCTAACAATTCTATTCCTGGTATATACTCAACAGAAATGCATGGAAATGTTTGCATATATATATATATATATATATATATATATATATATATATATATGGAAGACCATAGCAGCAGTGTTCATAATTTTCTAAACTGTTAAACTACTCAGTGCCCATCAATAGTGGAAGATATTTAAAAATTTTGATACCTAATACACTGGAAAACCATACAGCAATAAAAGACAATGAACGAACACTGCATTCAACAACATGGATAAACCTTACAAATCTAATATTAAGTAAATAAAGTCAAAGACTTCATTATGTAAATTTCAAAGTGAGGCAATGTAGTCTTCATGATTAATAAGCTATATTTCTACCGTGGTAGAGGAGTGGTAGAACTGGATTTGATCCAATAATGATGTACTGTTGCCATTGTTGTTCATTTCAGCCATGATTGCACAGTTATAATCATTTTGTAAAAAATTCTAACAGCAGTATACTTGTGATTTGAGCTTTGTTTTTCACGATTGTTGTATGTCAATAAAATGTTTATATAAAATTATCATCCAATCAAATATTTCACAAAATTAAAGAACCACAAAAGACAAAGGGACTGTGATTCTGGAATGGTGAGAACCACAGGGAGCCTGAATGATTTGAATTTTCTTTTTCCTTGGGGTTTTGCCAGTTCCGAGACACTGCAAATCGGGGCTGTATCAAGGTAGTCAATACTGGGGTCAATACTGGGATAGAGAAATGGAGTGTTTGGCTTTAATGGCTTACAAAAACTCATTAATATTTCCTCTGGGAGATGGAATCATTTTATCTTTACATATTTTTGTGAATTTATTACCTTGATACATCATTCTTGATATTTCAATGATATTTTCAGATAATCACTGTTGCTGGATGTCCACTAAGTTTTATTTTCTTTTAGATTCATTTGCATTTTATTCCTGGAAATTTTGTCTTAAGGATTTATATTTCACTCTTTGGAATGTTTTCTCTTATGGAAGGTATTCTTTGTTTTTAGAGCTTTTTATCTTTCAAACCATTTCTCTTTTATCTACTTGACAATTCCTGTGCTTATTTTCTTTGCTGGTTATTATAGCATTTTAACAAAATTAAATTTCACATCTTGAACACTAATTTTTTTATTATTTTTAGTAAACTGAATACTTCTCCATCACAAATTTGACTGTGATTCACAGCCTGTCTAGTAAATGACATAATATAAAGACAAACAATCTCCTAAGTCCTTTGTGTATTTCATTTTAAAAATAATTCTTCTATGTAAATGTCATATCACTATAGAAAATATGATATGCAATTCCTTCAAAATCCTCAAATATCTTTTTATATTTTAAGAAAAAATCATTTTTATATTTGATTCTACATGAGTTATTTATATTTTCACCAAGAGAAAGGACATAGATATTATCAAACATTTTATGTACTAATAATGTCATCATATAAGATTGGAAATAGTTTTTTGGGTTATACACACTGGTTCCAAGCACTCATGTGTGTGTGTGTGTGTGTGTGTGTGTGTGTGTTTGTGAGAATCATTTACTTCTGTGCTTCACTATAGACAGTTTTTGTATTTGTAATCAGGGGTTGAAAGTGGTTTTCTGCATGTAATACAAAAAATTTTTCTTCTTATATGGTAATTTGCAGTATTTTGAATATTTCTGTCTAATGGAATAATGGGGAATAAACATAGAATTATGATTGAGTTCTACACTACTATATACTACTAGTATATCTAAAATAATAAGCAGACAAATGTTGCTTCCAGCTCTGAGTGTGCAATAGGGTTCAGAATCACATTTCTAAACACCCTCCAAATTGAACAAAATATCAGAAACTTTCTTTCTGAAATTAGAAATTAGGAGATATGATTCTTAAGCTATAGGAAGCTAACAAAGTGAGCTCCATATTTCCCCAGAGATTTGGGCTATGGAAATATCTACATAGTGGTTGAGGGAGGAGGAACCCAAATAAAACCCAACAATCAAGAGTCCAAAAATCTGCATAGGTTTGGCCTTGAGCCTTTGACACACATAAGGTGAAATTCTATAAAAGAAGGATAAGCAAATTCTGAAAAAGATTTATGAAGCAACTGTAACCCAAACAATTCCCAGAGCTCACAAGTGGCAACAAAATTTTCAAATCTCCATTAACTAGAGTCGAGTAGCTGTGTTAAATACAGCAACACCCAGCAGAGATCACTATGCTTGCAAAAGGAAACTTAAAGTATTACTATCCCTTCAAAAACAAGATTTATTTAAAACTGAGTCT
Organism: Orcinus orca; assembly: GCF_937001465.1. Taxonomy (NCBI): domain Eukaryota; kingdom Metazoa; phylum Chordata; class Mammalia; order Artiodactyla; family Delphinidae; genus Orcinus; species Orcinus orca. Next base: position 174,501,797 of record NC_064561.1, on the reverse strand, counting down.
CTTTCATATGATCTTTACTAGCTTTTGGATTCAATCTGTAATCTTTTTTTTTTTTTTTTTTTTGCAGTACGCGGGCCTCTCACTGTTGTGGCCTCTCCCGTTGCGGAGCACAGGCTCCGGACACGCAGGCTCAGCGGCCATGGTTCATGGGCCCAGCCGCTCCGCGGCATGTGGGATCTTCCCGGACCGGGGCACGAACCCGTGTCCCCTGCAACGGCAGGTGGACTCTCAACCACTGCGCCACCAGGGAAGCCCATCAATCTGTAATCTTATATAAAATTTTGGAGAGTACTTTTTATCATTCAGAAATTTTTACAAAGAAAGAATGTTTACATCTAGAATTTTGAAATTACCCATCCATAAAATTGTCTGCAACTATAAATTTTGATTTGATATCTTTTAAAGCAAATCTATTTATAAAAATTCTGGCATCTGGTCTTAAGATGTTCACTTTAATAACATTAAATAAAAGATGAGAGTACCCCACATTTATGCTCTTTTCTTCAAAAATTCTTTCTAAATAATCGTACAAAGCAAATATGTTTCTCAGATATGTTAACATGTTCTAAGATATACGACTAGACTGTTATAGTACAAATTGTATTTGTATATTCTCTCACTTTAAAAATATTAGCTGTTTAAAACAAAACAAAACCAACCAACCAACCAACAAACAAAAAAACCCAGCTCATAGATACAGAGTACAGATTGGTGGTTTCCAGAGGCAGGAGTTGAGGGTTGAAGAGAAGCAAAATGGGTGAAGGTAATCAAAGAGCACACGCTTCCAGTTATAAAATAAATAAGTCATGAGGCTGTTATGCACAACATGGAGACTAGAGTTAATAATCCCGTGCTGCATATCTGAAAATTATTGAGAGTAAATCTTAAAGGCTCTCATGACAAGAAAAATAATTCTGTAAACTATATATGGTGACTGATATAAACGAGACTTATTGTGGTGACCATTTTGCAAAATATATACTAATATCATATCATTATGTTGCACACCTGAAACTAGCATAATGCTGTATGTCAATTATACCTCAATAAAAATAAGGGCTCTGTAGTTTCTGTTTTATACTTATAATTAATGTATGTATTAAAACATATGCAAATACATTTGACAATAACCATTCTTTTTAAACAGTTTTCTACATCACTAACTTACATTTTCAGAAAGAGAGGATAGGTGACATCATACCAAATTCCTTGCATATGTGCTAAGTTCTTGCTTATGACTCAAGATAATACTTTTACCTTTGGTTTTCTTTCTAGTTCTGTTGAGGTGTATGAATTTGTTCTTCATTTTAATTTGAAAAGTTGTTAATTATACATAATTAGGAAGGAATTATAACAGACACTCATGGAGAGTCTATCAGGAATGAAATACAATGTTAAGTTTTAATATGTTTGACCAAAACTGTTTATTTTAACATAAATTGCAAATTTTACGAATACGGTGGAAATATTCAGTACTTACGTTTAATCCTCCCAAATTATGTTCCTCATTCTTCCATGCTTTCCAAAGCTTCACTGTTCTTAATCTGATATGTTTATTTACAATTCATGCTGTAAATTTTTACTCTATCCATATGGATCTATTAATGATCAACATTTTGACTTTGAAACCTAGCCAGTGTTAAAAGTGCAGTTCATTCCTTTCAACAGTTTCTATGATAAACCAAGTTATGATAATGCGATTTATTCATTCGTTCTCCTAGTTTTGGGCATTGCTATTTCTGAATTCTGCTACAAAAGGATGTTGCAATAAAAATCTTTGAATGTGTCTTTAATGCATGAAACTAGAGTTGAATTGTTCAATCGTTGGATATGCAAAAATTGAATTAGATTGAATATTGCTCAATTATTTCCAAATTATGTATAACAAATCATGCTTGCTCAAGCAATGGATGAATAGTGCCCTTAACTTATTATTATTATTATTATTTTCGGTACACGGGCCTCTCCCCTTTGTGGCCTCTCCCGTTGCGGAGCACAGGCTCCAGACGTGCAGGCCCAGCGGCCATGGCTCACAGGCCCAGACGCTGCGCGGCATATGGGATCCTCCCAGACTGGGGCACGAACCCGCGTCCCCTGCATCGGCAGGCGGACTCTCAACCACTGCGCCACAAGGGAAGCCCCTTTAACTTATTATTCAATCTGCTATTGCTCAGTTTTTTCTCCCTTTTCTCTCAAATCTGTTAAGTTGAATGAACACTGCACAATAAGTATATCTGCCCTTGATTATGTCAATGTTTGTTACATGTGTTAAAGAAGCTTTGCTATCCTATAAAAGTATATTTATTGCTATATCTTATGAATTGATCCTTAGTCTTTTTGAAATAGTTGCCTTTACCTACGCTAATATATGTTATCCCTGAATATCTATTTTGACTGAATTTAATGTAACCGCTAGTGCCTTCTTATGCTCAATTCTTATCCATCATTTTACTTTAAACTTATCTGCATCTTTATTTTAGAAATGCATCTCTTGTGGATTGCTTATAGTTGGTCTTGTTTTATTTTAAAACAAAAGGCAATCTCTGCCTTGTAATTAGCATGCTTAGTCCATCTATATTTAATTTAGTTACTGTTATTTGGGTACTTAACATCCAATTTTCCTATGTTTTCTCCCCTCTAAATTTATTTCTTATTCTCTATTTCAAATGTCTTGCTTTATTTTGGGATGATTGCTATTTTCAGTGCTCCATTAAATTTCCTTTATTGGCTTTTAGCTAACCTATTGGTTTGTTTGTTTATTTATATTTTATTGATTGCTCTGGGAATATAAAAAAAATCACCATTAAGAGCATTGTCTATTTGGAGTTAATGGGTAACACTTTAGGCAACATGTAAGAATCCTATAACAGCTTAATACATCTATTTCTTTCTTTATCTCTATGATATTGATAATCATTCTTTCCTTCATTGATCGTGCTGTAAGTTTCATCATTAAGCAGTTAGCAGTGATTTGTATTTTCTTTTCCTTTGAGACATGTGTTGCCCATATCTCACATAGTTACTCGTTCCTCATCACTGCCCCCAGCATTTGTTTCCTAAAATAAATCTTATTACATCACTTCTCTCCTCAAAAGTCTTGTGGATTTCTTTTTCCAATAACGTATTACTGTCTGGTCCCAATTCAATGAGTTGTCATATACAAAGCACATCGGGCAGCATCTGTATATAATGGGTGTTCAAAACATCAGTCCCTTGAGTAACTTTATCCCACGACACTTCACCTCGTATATAATTTACTCGGCCATAGTGAACCCCTCCCAGTTAACTGAACATTATTCCAAGGGCAACCATTTTTACTGCTCTATGCCCTTGTATGTGTTATTCCCTCTTATTATTATTATTCCCTCTTATTATTATTCCCTGTTATTCCCTCGTTTGAAGTAAAGGCTTCAAACGCCTTTACTCACCCTATACCCTTTTCATAGTTTCATAGGAAAGATCCACTGCCTTCCTAATTTGGAGCAGTTACTGCCTCCTCTGGATTCTTAAGTCGTTTATTTGAACGATGCTGAAACAGTGGTTTATGGGTCTTGTCATTCGTAAATTTGCAACACCCAAAAAAGTGTTGCATGCATTAAGGTCTGTAAGTGATTTCTGAAATCACAGCATGGCAATAACACAGAAATTTATTTATGGAACTGAATAAGTCCTGGTTAGCCTTTAGAAGTGGTTCCAGGGGGTTCATTTATAAAATATATATTTACCCTTTAAATATAGGCATGCCTACAGCTGGCACTGTAAACAATTCTGCTGGCAAGAGAAACATAGTACTATCAGGGAAAAAATGAGTTTAAGATGTAATTTTGATTGTGTATGGTCGACTAAGATGCCGTGTGGCAGGTATTTAAAAAGTCTTTGCTTGACATTTTATACCAGAAATCCGAATATCTTATAAATGACTTTCTCTAATGTTCTTCCAAAGACAGTTCCCAGACTGTGTGTTAGAAATTGTGAGTGGATAATCCTCAACCCAGGTGACACACTGGGACCTGGGGGATCTCAAGAGAGCAGGAGATGAAGAGGTGTCTCAGGTGTGTTTAAATTGTAAACACTTCAGTAGTCTTTAAGAGCACTTTAATCCATCCTTCTTAGAGAACTGCCAGCACATTTAGGTTAACCCTGGGTCTTATTTTTAGCTTATTGAGAAATGTAACTTCCAGATGTGCTATTGGTTGTGCCAGAATTTTGCAGTCAACACATTTACAGGTGGTACAAAGTGCAGAAATGTGACTAACAGTTTAAATGTCAAACTAAGAGTTTTAGCATAATATGTACATTGTACTTAAAAAAAAGTCATTCAGTACTAAAAGTCATTCAGTACTAAAAGTCTTATCTGGAAAACATCAGTTCTTTATTGTAATCCACATGCCCAGGTCCCAGTCTGTTCCCCAGAATTAGTGATTTTTACTACTTTATTTTGATCCCTCTGTTTTAGGCAGTATGTTAATGATTTTTTTTCTTACATTATCAATTTTAGACAGTATATATCTTTTGGCTTTTAATCTATCAGCTAAAGGATTTCTCTCACTTACAAAATCATTCTCATCTCTGTTTTCCTCATCCACCTAAAATTCCACTCCATTACATTATTTGATTTTATGCTATTACCACTTTACATTATTAGCATTTTGAATATCACAGTCTATGCTGACCCAAGTGGTCTAGTATGATTATTTCCTTTTTTGTATAATTTTTGTTTTTCCTTTAATTAACAATGACTCAATCTAAAAATTTTTTTCTTCCTTTTGTATATAGCTGTCACTAAAATACTCTGAGAGAACTGTCAATCACCTAGAAATTACTGTCCACAAGTTTAAACATTTTAAACGCTTTGTCAGTGCTGTGTTGTCTTGTAGCAATTCTCTCACAATGGATGCCACCCTTTTAATATGACTTGGTCTCTGGACCTTGCCTTTAATGTCCAATATGTCTCCAAATTATCAAAATAGCAAGTTAATGTGATCACTTGCTGCATTGCAGTATTTCTTCTGGGATCTGAACTGGAATGTGGATAGGCTTCCGTTCTTCCTGTGCTCAGTTCCATTACCTCCTAGAGGCCTAACTTTCAGACTCGGTCAGAATTATTGGGCCTACGGAGCATGCCTTCGATAATTTCCCCAGAGACCTGAAATGTTATGGAACCCTCCCAAACTAGTGAGAGTCATGTCCTTATTGAAAAAAACTTCAATCCCATTATCAAGCTATTAATAAAAATGACAAAAGGCTATTATAATTATTGTTTCTACTTTAGATTGACACTGAGCTCCTCTTTAGCATAATCCTTCTATCATTTGGAAATCCACAAAGCTGCATCAGAGTCTAAACGATTTTTAACTTGATTGATGAGTAGATCATTTTAGACAGAATCAAATGCCTTTTTTTACAGTTAATTTCACTGGCATCTATTGATTTTTCTGAATAATATGGAACTGGAGGAAAATAGTCAAAATGTAATGCATACTGTTTGCTGCGAATAATGCAAATACACGCAATGATTGACGACTTATTTATCCAAAGGTAGACATTTTGAAACATGCCCTCAGTAGTATGGTTGAAAAAAAAAATCTACTGGTATATGTAAGAAAACAAGGATATCATTTTATTTAATATTTAGTAAATTTGAAATATGTTCAAAACTCCAAAGCAAAAAAAAGACCAGTCTCTCATCTCAGTAAAGGTCAGGTATGAAATAACATGTGTGGATTTTTAACAATGCAATTATAGTATAATCTTAAAACATCTAGCAAGATGATACTTGCAAACATTCACGTAGTTTGAAAGCATAGGGACAAGGTTTTTGTTGCTATTTAGAAGTTGTATGATAGCTCTTCAAAGTGTATAGTATTAAAGATAGTAGAAACCTATAGCTTATTCCATTTTAATCCATGCCTCTTTAGTTAAAGCTAATAGTTCCTCTTCTTTCAGTTACTGATGATTGAGACTTTATTTTAGATTTATTTTAAAAATAATTTTCTTTAACTAGATCTCAGTCCCTAATAAAGTCATGAAGAGACAAACCTTAAGAGTCCTTAAGCCAATATTTTGTCACTAACTAATAAAATATTTCTCAGAACATATCAGATTTTGAGCAATAATGAATAATAGTGATTTTTTTTTTATTGTGGTCTCATTTGAGCAGAAATGTTTGTCTGATTTATGTAAGTCCCTCCATGGAGTTTTCCAGGTCCCTGGGGCTTTAACAGTCTAAGGATACTTGTCAGTGTGTTTATGCCACATCTATAAATTGAGCACCCGCATTCAAATATGTCAAAGCTTTGTTTATTCATTCAGTTATTTTCAGCCATTCATTGATTTACTTGCAGATTAATTTTTCCAAGGCAGAGCTTTGGACAATAGGGAAGTAAGCTTTCTTGTTTCCTCCCTAGGTAAGAGACAGGAAGTCTTCTTTAAGGAATAGGGCTAGATTCTTCCAAATTCCTATCTTGAAAACGCTTTGGTCAGTTCTACTTAACATTTTGATGTTGTACCTCATGCCTCTGTTGATAGACTCTTCCTACTTTACTTGCTTTCCACATATGGGAAGCTGACCTGTTTTGATAGTATCAAGGCTCTTCCCTGACTCCTGCCCTCTTTTTGTGTTTGGTCAAGGGCAAACAGTGTCAACAACTAAATGGGGAAAGGAGAGTGAGGTCAGTGTGATCGATTGTAACCCTGCATCCCCCTCTGCAAAACTGCCTTTCTCTAGCTGGCTGCCTCTGTAGCAGAATATCTCACCACCTGTCAGATGGTCCTTTCCACACAACTCTCTCCATTTCTGGGTCCAGGTAACACAGCCATCAGGCACAGAGTTACTAACAGCCCAACTGACCAACCCAGGGTACCCCAAGATCCTGTGTGAGTTTGCCACCGTATGTCCAAATCTACAAAATCAACCCTTTTAGTAAAATCTCCTCAAAGTCTCTTAATTTGAGTATGCCATATATTTCTTGTTTAGACTCTGACTGACTCAAGAATCCTAAAGCCTGGAATTTATTAATACAGAAGTGCATATGTTTTTTATTTTGTTTTATCTGGTGAAGCATCACTCTCTGTGTGTGTGTATGTGTGTGTGTGTGTGTGTGTGTGTGTGTGTGTATGTAGGTGTGTAAGCTGCAAGAGAGTGAGGACATTCTCTACCACCAAACTGACAGAAATTTACTACCTTTATATGCACTCTGAGTATCAGTGGCAACATAGGTAACTGGAGCATAGAAAGAAAAGGTTGTATTATCTGTTTCCTAACTATGAAGAGTATAGAGCAGAGTCAGAGCCTGTGGACCAATGGGCTAATTTACATAAATAAATGAGAACATGGCCAAATCCATCTTAAATTTTGGGGAATGAGTGATTCCTTATTCAATTGATTTGGGCTTTCCTTTAGGGGTAGGTAATTAAATTATTCAGAAAACTTCTTGTAATTGCTGCTGTGTTAGAAATTGGCTGACACTGTTATAGTTAATTTTAATGACCAAAGGCCAGATAAATAAAATATTTGGCTCACAAATTGCTAGGTAAATTACAATTCATAGACTAAAGATGCATAAAGAGAGGGCTATAGTTGAATCAAGATCAGTCGAGTGGGCAATTGAAAGAAAAGACAGGAACATGGAAAAAACAAAAACTAATGGATGAGAGTTGTTCAAGTCACCCTACAAAGCCCAACATCTCTAAGGCAGTTCCCTGACTTTGTGAGATACACAGGTACACAATTAGGCTGTAGGAGATCCAGACTTATATGAGGAACCTCTACTAATAATCCTGAAGTCTACATTTTACTGAGCCAGGTCAGAACAACCTTCTGCAGATAGAAATGGTTTCTTCGGTACCAGGTGCAGATAAACTAATCCAATTTTTATTAAGCTCTGCCTTAATCCCAATATTATTCTTCCCCGTGTCATTTTAACTTTTACCAGGCTTCTTCCACGAAGAGTTTACTGTAGCAATGATTCTATTTGCCTATGTAAAATTTTTCTATTTTCTCCTTCAAGGGAGATTTATAGAAAATTTCAGAATTTATTTTATAGAAGTAAGTCTACAAAAGAATTATACAGAGGGCTTTCTTTAAGTTTCAGTATGTGAGGCAAAGAAATATCGGCACACGATGTATTATTAACAGTGGCTTCTGACTCTCAGTTATTAACAGTGGCTTCTGACTCTCAGAAGGAATATAAAGTTGAAAGACCTAGTAAGATTTAGTAGCAGGTCAAGATGAAGTGGAAAATATCAGTTTGCTCAGAACTGTATGTTAAAAATAGTAGTAATTATAGCTGAAATGAACTGACTGCTTGTTTGAGAAAGGCATAGGCATTGTTCAAAGGACTTTCTCTGTACTAATGCAGACTTTTTAATACATTTTCCATTCTAGTAACATACTAACCTGAGTACAGTGTCATTTTAAAAAAAATAAAACAAAGTAGGTAAAGATTCCTCAGTCCACATTTTCCCATGGATGTAATAATTGGCATCCATTTGGAATTAAAAAAAAACCCAGCTATTTCTGATATTTTCTATGTCATATACACACATTTTTATATATGTTGAAATATTGTGATGTCTCTTTTGGCATGTATAGACATTGTTTTTTCCTCTAAAATCATGTGGGCTATTGTTGACATTTCTACTTTCAAATTCCATGAAAATCCACCTGAGATTTTCATTATTTATTAACATGTTGTATTACTCAATTTATTCAGCTTTCCTTTTTGTGTGTTAAATACAGAGAGAGATAGAAAGAGAGGGAAGGAGAGAAATAATAATTCTCATGTTAAGGTATTGAAAACTTCCTGTTTGGCTTATAAAAGAGAATGAACACATTTTTAGAAAATTCTCTTTTATTCTGAGACATAATATCATGGTGGTTTAGAATGTGGACTGGAAGTGTAAATATTCTTAAATTCAGGTTGTAATTCTGCCCCTAAACTGGCTACTTATTAATATTTGTTTTATATTAACTGCTTTATGAAATGAAGGCAAATATGTTATAAACCAGTCATTTTTTGAACATAATATGTTATAATACAGTTAGAATAAAAAGAGCTTGTAAATGTCACTATTTTTATCACCATTCTGAGAAGAGTTAGTTTAGGTGACTTTTTAATCAGAAAAAAATTAAGTAGACAAACATTTACATTAGATAATCACGTAAGCTTTCTAATAAAAATAGAAAACTTTCTATTTTACTTTCAAAACTTCCTGGGGCCATGATACAAAATGAAAACTTTAACATCTCAGATAGAAAGTACAGTAAAACCATCCCAAATGCTTCATTTCATGTATCCATAAAGATAATTAAAAGATGAGGGAATGGGACTTTGCTACTGTTTATATTTATAAAATAGATAAATCAAGATGCATCAAAGAAACAAAGTTAAATCATGAAAACAATATGATGATCAACTTGTTAATGTAAAAAAAAGAATTATATTTATAAAAATGATTTTTAAACAGCAGATTCAGCATTCACAAGGCTTTTAAAATAATTAAACCATTATAAGATTATATATGTTTGTGGGCCATGTTAAAAAAATGCAAAAAAACACTTATAGAGTCATTTGTCATTTTTACTGAATATTGAAAAAATATTATTATATGTGATTTATGGTAACCATTGTGATTCTGGAGATGGCATGCTCAAATGGATATAAAAATTCACTTTGATAAGAAAAATTACTATACAATAAACAAAACAATGGCTTTTATCTGAGAGATACAGCTCTTCTGCATAAGAATGAGGTGGCGTATTGGAATTTCTTATTTTTGTAAAATTGTGCAAAGTACAAAAAAGATTGGGATTTTCCTAACCCATCAGACGTATCGTAGCTGGTTAAAAAATAAGCCTCTCCAGGGATAGAAGATATAAAACCTTTTAAACTAGCAAGCTTATAATCCTTCTAAGTATTCATGCAGTGCTTAAATTCCCATTTACTTGTTTATTGTGAAAATAAGTCTTGAAAATTTCTAAACTCTCATTTAATGATATAATTTTGTGATTTTATTTCTATGCCAACTACTTCTCACTAGAAAGTACATGTTTAATTTGGATTTAAAGTGTAATAAAGCATGGTTTTACAAATAAATAAAGAGTTAATATAAGTGGGGATCAGTTAATACGAGTTTGAAATTAAGTAACAGAAAAGACAACTTAAATTGTTATGAAAGACTAGGATAATTCTTGGCTCATACAAATTCAATTTTTATATAAAATAGATGTCAGAAGATTCAGAAGTGGTCTAAGAGCCTTTCTGACTCTTATTATCTCTGTGTAGTGATCCTTTCTTACTATGACTGATGTCCTTGTGGTAATGGGATCACTGCAGTAAAATTCAGGGCAACATGCTTCCTCATTAAGTCCTGCCAGATGATAATGATGCTTCCTGAAGTCTAGAAAAGATAAGGCACCTTCCTTTCCAGAAGATGCAAACGTGTGTCTCTTCACATATCACTGGCCCAAGTAGGTAGACCACATGATTTTTTTGCTCAAATATTGTAACAAGGGTTATGAAACTATCCTGATGCATTTTATCATGACTTAGTCCTGGAAATAGATGCAGAGTCATGTTATTTTAGAACTCATGTGGTGCATGGGAAAAGCATGAATAATGGAATAAGACAGAGCTCTGTTTGGAGGAAAGAAGGGGAAGGAAGAGTTGATTTTGGAGAAGCAACCAAAATGCTATACAATATTCAACAAAAAGGTAGCTTGTTAAAATAATACATCTGACAGAAGCAAAACATATAAGCAAAACATCTCCACTTATAAGATGATATTATGGTTATATTTATATAGCTAAATTAGTGGTGGCAACCTAATGGTGAAGATCACCATAAACCTCTACATAATCTTCCAATGCACTTTATACATCACATTAAACTATACAAAAAGTCATGCCTTCAGAAAAATTAGGAGATAGAATCTTATAAACCTTAATATTCTGGTAAGTTGAAAAATAAACTTCTATTTCTAGCAGAGAAAACACTTGAGATCATGTGGCAAGTCTTTGTGGAGAGCTAGGGAATCAAAATAAAATACAGATAAAAAAATAAACAAATATAAACAACAGCAACAACAAAGCTGTATGGAAAAGAGAAGACCTAGTGATACATGGACACAAGTGGACAGTTTTGGGAGGGCGATGCTTCTGAAGGAGAGCAGATATAAAGGAAGCCGGAGGTGAGCCCTGAAACAAGATGATGAAAAAAAAAAAAAGAAAACAGGAGAGGGAAGTTCATGGTCCTGAAGGACAAGATGTGAGCAAAAGGTATTGGGTGAGCAGTAAGTGCATTTAATTGCAGATTTAATGACTCCAATATAGCAGGGACAAAAGCAGAAAAATAACATAAGTGTTTTACGTACTTTTACAATAGAAATAATGCAACTAAAAAATGGGAGAGGAGCAAAGTGGGCTATAAGGAAGGAGAATAGACACATTAATAGTATAGTCAGTAGGTGGGAGTGAAAGAAATATTTACCACCGACACAGTGTTAATAAAAGATTAAATAAGGAAGTAGGGAAGTAAGGGCATCAGAAAGGTACAAGCTCAAAGCTAATCACTAGAACAAAACTGGAACATCTTTAAATTCTAAAACAATTTATAAAGAACAAAGAAAACACATCACATAATGAAACACAACAAGCATAATATGCATAGAATAATAAGACAGAGCAGACATCAAACTGATCGATTTTATCCATAAATGCGAATGACATTTTACCACCGTTTAAAATATCTTTTCAGGGCTTCCCTGGTGGTGCAGTGGTTGAGAGTTCGCCTGCCGATGCAGGGGATACGGGTTCGTGCCCCGGTCTGGGAAGAACCCACATGCCGCGGAGCAGCTAGGCCTGTGAGCCATGGCCGCTGACTGCGCGTCCGGAGCCTGTGCTCTGCAACGGGAGAGGCCACAACAGTGAGAGGCCCGTGTACCGCAAAAAAAAAAAAAAAAAAATATATATATATATATATATATATATATATATGTATGAAGCACAAACATTTAACGCAAAATAATTCAAATGGCTAAAAATAAAGCATGATCAAAGTCATGACAGGAAAATCAAAATGAAAGAAAAGCAGGACTTGTGATCTTCATATCAAACTAATTAAAATGGAAGCCAAAAATCATGTAAAGAGCCAAAGAAAGACATGTTTTAATGTTAAAGCCACAATTTAAAAAGAAGCTATAAACAGGAATATGCAAGCATCAGATAACACAGCTACTTTAAAAATCAGAAACTGCTGTAGATTCAAGGAGCTGTAGATGGAAATACACTAATAAAGATGTTTTAATATTGTAAGCTATTAAGCCAAAAATATCAGCATAAAACAAATAAAATTAACAAAATGTAAATGGAGGTAGAAGACCTAACTACATTTTGGTAAGGCGGATTGTACATGCATATGCCAAACGGTATATCTCAGTAAGACAGACTGTGCCTTCTATTTATGTGTGTTTTGAGCATTCACAATAATTGCTCATATATAGGGTTATAAAGAGATCATGAGTAAATTCCATACAGTATACTAGAAATATTAAAAAAAAAATCTCTAAAATCAATGCATTAAAATTAAACATCTAATAAAACTCATAAACCGAAAGGTCATTTTATGTCAATTTATCCTGGTAGGTAAAGCAAATAAAATATATTACGTTAACATATTTCTGATTAGGATAAGAAAGCATTCATTCATTTGAAGGATCTTTTAGTGAATTCAAAGAGAAATTTTTTGAATGGTGGTCCCTTCTTAAAGACCACTGAAAAATTATGTAAATTTTAAACGTGCATGAAATGCCCATTTGAAAAATGAACACAACAAATACTGATAATATAACAAAATTTAACACAGTATCCAGCACTTTTATGTGAATTAAGATCACAGGATTCAAGCATGTTGTTTCTGGTGATTTAATAACAATACAGAAATACAGTTTGTCTCACCTAGAGGAATAGGGTGCAGCTAAGGACAAGTACAAGATATTAACATTAGAGGAATATGAGTAAAAGGTATATGAGAACTTTCTGTACTAGTTTTGAGACTCTTCTTTAAGTCAAAAATTATTTCATAATAGTTTTAAAGAGTTTAAAATTAATATTTTTAGTATGTTTGTAACATAGATATTACTATCATAGCAATTTATTAAAACCAATTCTAATTTTTTTAGAATTTAAAAACAAAAAGAATTTAAATCTTCTATTATATTAAACAGCTCATACTTGAAATGGGATATATAAACTAAAATTACAGAATTTGTTAAAAATCATAGTGCTAAAGACAAAACATTTCACTATTTATGGAGTATATTTGAAGCAATGGAATCATATCTAAAACCTAAACACAAACAAAAATAAGAAAATAAATGAGTAAAAAATGAATTCAAATACAATCTCAAAAACAACAAAAAAGAATGTACAAAGATGGAAATAAATATAAAACCAGATGGGGAGGGATAAATTAGAAGCTTGGGATTAGCAGATACAAAGTACTATATATAAAATAGATAAACAACAGGGTCTATTGTATAGCACAGGGAAGAATAGTCAATATCCTGTAATAAACTATCATGGAAAAATAATATGAAAAAGAATATCAGGATCACTTTGCTGTACACCAGAAACTAACACAACATTGTAAATCAACCCTACTTCAAAAAAATCTAGAAATTTATGAGATAGGAGATTTAAAAAAGGAACTAATTAATATATGTCTTATTTTTGATAAAAATAATGGAAAGACAATTCACTATCTAATTTAACAAATGAAAAAAGGATAGGGTACACATGTAAAAAAATAAGATAGGACAAGAAGAAATAATTATTGAAGTAAAATATAATAAAAACTAAGAGAATCCTTTGAAATCTTTATGGAAATAAATTTGAAAACAAAAACCAAATAATACAATATAATTTACTAAATTTGACCTGTTAAAAATAAAAAGCTGAAAGAGATCAATTTTTGTAGATGAAAAATAGTTATTAAAAAACTGTACCTCATTAAAGCACCAGTCTCAGAGAGTTTGGTCTTCAAAGATCACAGGCCCAATGCTCAATATATTGTTGTAGAACACATAAAATGAAGAAAAATGTTCAAATTATTTTCACGACACAAAGAAAACATTAACACCTAAATCTGGTAAGACAATACAAAGAAATAAATCCACAGGCCAATTCCAATCACTGTTACATAAGCCCATCTATATAAATGGTCTACTACTCAGTCTATTCACATTTTTAAATTCTTTCATATAATCTTATTTTCTCTGTGAATGCTCTCTGTATAGAATAATTTCTATATGTTTTATAGTTTTTAATGCTATTGAGAATTTTTTTTCCTTTTATATGACTTAAACTAATTGGTTATGAAGGTTCAAGAGCAATGAGATTTTCTTTTTAAATTGATCTTAAATCTGCTGAACGGGAAACTGGCTCAGATATCACAGGTGAACTTCTTTCTTGTTTTTGTTGGTTTTCACATGCAGATGTTCATATAATCAGAGACCAAGGGAACACCAGGATGAAACATGAAACAAAACACATATATATTTCACAGTAGACAAAAGCTTCTCAACTAGGGACTATTTTCTGTCCCAGCTCCACCCAGGGAACATTTAGCAGTGTGCAGAGACATTTTTGGTCAACACAAAAGTGTTTTGGGGGTTATATATAGGATACCTATATACTATACGTATACTTATAATGCATATATAACCAAATAAAATTTCATTTAGAGAGCACAATGATTATACTTAGTCCTTAATTTCATACAAATATAATTTCAAATGTGCTTTATTTCTTTTGAGTATTTTAAGTAGAAAATACAGGGAAATAGTGAAAAGAAACTTTGGTACTTATATGAAGGGGAATTTGGCAATGTTCAATAAAAATACATACCTTACCGTTTGACCCAGAGAATGCACTTATAGGAACCAACAAGTGACAACAACTTATAGGTGAACACACCTCCAAAACTACATAAGAGCATTTGAAAAGATTACTCAGTGCAGTATTATTTTTAATAACAAAAGATTAGAAACCACCACTGGTCCTTCAGTAGAGAACATATGGGCTGATTGTGGAGCTACAAAAATAATAAGGCAAATCTCTGTGGGTGAGATATGTATATATACACATAAAATGAAGGGGGTAAAGGAAAGGGTTGCAGAACAGTATTACACAATGCTACATTTTGAGTATGAAAAATGGAAAATAGGAATATGTGTATGTGTGGGTCTATGTGTGCCTATGTGTGTTAGATAGTGTTGCACAAATAAGTGTAGTAGGAGATAGGCTAAAATCAATACAGATTGCGACCAAGGAGAAGTAAACACTGTTCTCTAATGCAGCCTAGAAACAGTGGCACTCCAAAAGCCCTGAGTGCTCCTGCTGTCCAGATCGTTTTTTCTATATACTAAATGAAACAAGGCATTCTAGAAAAATGATTCCAGACCTGCAGCAGGAAAATGACAAGGTGTGCCTAAGACATCCTATTTTCCATAAGCAAGACAGTATTCAAAGACCAGTCGAATTTTGTCAAGAATACAGATTGAAACAATTCCTTGTAGCTGATTCATTACAATTTGAGCTTCACAAAGATTCTAAAGCATCAAACAAGTAAAAAACCCATCAGCCCATAATGGTAATAATAACAAAACATTGCAAAATGTCATGGAAATGTTAATCTTGTAGATTCAACAAGGATATTAAAATCTACCTAAACCTATGAACTAGTTTTTCACATGATAAGCTGATGTAATTAAATGACTGTAATGATTTAAAAGCCAGAGGAAGAATAAAATTAATGTTTATCACCAAATATTTATCAATGTATCCACCTCTTAACTTTTTCTATAGGGATGGATTATGGCGTAAACATATTTCTTAGACGTAAATTCATCTGATGCTGATGGTCATGGATCACTGTCTGGTTAACTCCATTTTTTGGCCTACAATTCAGTTACAGTCATGTCATTATAGGCAGCATAGCTGTGTTGCTCATCCTTTATAAAATTTTCAGTTTAAGAGAAATTATTAGTTTATCATTCCTTTGAATTATACAGTAAATAGCTAGTGACTTTTTGAAATTTTTAATTCAAACACTTTTTTACATCAATAGTGATGATATATTAATGAGATCAAAACTTACATAACACACAGTGTAGGCCTGTTTTTCTAAGTGTTTTGTAAGAATTGTCACTTACTTCTTGCAACAGACTCTGGGGTATCTTAAAAATAACCACCAAATTATAGTTAATTTCTTCATTTTCCCTTTAAACATCATAAACATGCATTATCTGAATCAGTGGAAGAACAAAGAAGCCATAATATTAGTGATGAGTTTAGCTCAGAATATTTTCCTAGAGTATACAAAAATTAGAACAGCCAAGAATGGCATTTTATATAATGCAGTAATAAGAAAAAGTACAATTTCATTTATATTTGTGTAATAAAAACTAAAATGATGATTTCAATGTAAAATTGTGTCTTATTGATGCCATAAATACATTTAATGAAACTGTACTTAAAAGTTATTATGGTTAGAATTAGAAAATTCAAAACATGAATTTCATAAGTAAAATAATCATGGTCTGCTATAGAGTACAAATAAAGACAATTTGCCATGATCAATTAAAATTAATTAAAAAGAAAATTCTGAATCAGTAACACAACAAATATTCATAATGAAATAATTTAGAAAGTATTCAAAGAATGTTGATATATATAAAATAAAAAAAATTTCAAAATTCCATCAGGATTTTTAACACTCTCTGTTTATTAGTTAAAAAGCAATCAATTGTTTGGAGAATATTAAGTATTTAATACAAGTTCCATGAAAGAACTATATGAAAAATATTAATATAGTCATAGATTTATTATCTACTTTGTGGCAAAGCACATATCTACTTGATGAGAAAATAGCTTGGAAGATACAATAATTGACAAATCTTCAACTCTGTCAAGGATAAGTGCTGTTTCGGATTACTTAAAATGTAAACTTCAAAGTTTAGATGATATATTGGGTTTTCATTTTCTTGAGGCCCTGGAAGGAACATTTGAAATAATATATAAGAAATTATGGACAGTGCTCAAGGACAATGGTTTCACTAAAAAATCTTAATGCATTTGTTTACATAAAATGACAGTGTAATGTTAAGTGCAAAAACCTGGAGCTCTGGCCAAATTTTTAGAAAATTACAGAGTGAAGGTCTCATTTTATCTCTAGGTTAGTCTCTTTATCTGTGGAGGGTAAATAAAAGATACAAATCAATTAAATCACATTAAGTCTCTTATCGGTGTATTTTATGCTTTTTAATCTTCACCAGAAAAGCTCAAAGAGATTTTAATAATATATTTAAAAAGTTGGCTTTAAAAGTATAGAAACTTGGGGGTGGGGCACTGGGTGAGGTAGGTGAGGAAAATTAAGAGGTACAGACTTCTGACTATAAAATAAATAAGGGGATAAATAATAAATATATTATATCAAAGGGATGTAATATACAGCATAGGGATTACAGTAAATACTATTGTAATAACCTTGGTGACAGCATACTTATGGTGAGCAATTCATAAGGTATATAAATGTCCAATTACTATGTTATATACTTGAATATAATATATAATATTGTATGTCAACTACATGTCAATAAAAAAATGAAACTTTTTAAAAAAAGTATAAAAAAGTATAAAAGTATAAAAATTAGAAAAGACAGTTTGATAGGCAGCTTTTTGGTACTAGGATATTTAAAGCAGAGTGGAATTTTATTATTTGAAATATTTGTTTTATTTTTATTTATTTATTTATTTATTTTGCGGTACGTGGGCCTCTCACTGTTGTGGCCTCTCCCGTTGCGGAGCACTGGCTCTGGACACGCAGCCTCAGCGGCCATGGCTCACGGGCCCAGCCGCTCCGCGGCGTGTGGGATCTTCCCAGACAGGGGCAGGAACCCGTGTCCCCTGCATTGGCAGGCAGACTCTCAACCACTGCGCCACCAGGGAAGCCCTATCTGAAATATTCATTGTTATAGGAATAGGGTTAAGGAAGTATTTGAATATTTGACCAAAATAAAGATTAAATTTCTTTTGATACATTTTTTATATTACAAAAGATGGAAACAGCTATTTAGCATTACAAGAAATAGATATTTGACTAATTCAAGCTGGGATATTCATTGAACATAAAGAAGTGATTGAACATATAAGAACTGAATAAAGAAACCTGTGAAAGAGGAGAAATTATGAAAGAAAGTAAGAGTTACACTATTCCCTCAGACTCTAAAATTGACAATTTCCAAGGCAAAACTCTTAGATTGTGTAATAAACTATATGAAATAATCTTGGTTCTTTGATGGCAAAAGTGATAAATAGAATGAAAATCTTTTAACTTTATTCATTCCTGGAATTTAATCAGAGGATGTTCATAAATCTTTGTGGATTGATTGTGCATAGGAATTGATAAAAGTAAAACAGCTTTTAACAATAAAATTTTAACAAATTTCATAATTTTTATAAAGGATATTGAATATAAAAATTGTTACAAAAATTGATAAGTAGATTAGACTAACATGCATGAGGAGTTAATTTTTTTCTGAATTGGAGTACATATAAAGTACCTAGCTGACTATTTTTAGAGTTATCTCTAAGGTATTCAGGCATTACTAACTTTGTACAGATGACATTAAAAGACAGAAAAAAAAGAGTTGGTATGATCCCCACCAAATAAGTTTAATTATTTCTTTTAGTTCCAGCTTGAGCTAATAGTATTAGTTTATATAGAATATGATGAATTTCAATTTTGACTGTACTTACAAGTGAATTCATTTATTTATTAGAGAAAACCATAACTTATTTTGGCCAAACCTTATGCATTCATTATTGAGGACAAACTTGTGAGGCAATGGATATTCAAACAAGACACTCACAATATACCAAAAAAAAAAAGTATATTACATATGTATGATTTGATTTGCAGCGTGAGGTTTTCTCTCTCTCTCTCTATATATATGTATGTGTGTGTATATATATATATATATATATATCTATCTTAGCTTTTTACTATTTAGTATTCTATCAGCTTTTTACTATTTAGTATTCTATCACCCTGTACACAACATCTTATGCTCTATTTTTAAAATAAAATTTCAAAAATAATATTTAAGTGCAATGTTTCAGCATTATGTTTACCATCACTATTCAATATGTCCTATTGCACAAGCCTTTGCATTTATAAATGTATAAATTTCTAATATATAAAGAATAATACATAATTTATACATTTTGCATGTATCATTTCTAATGATATTTAGGAATAAAACTTTAAAATAAATATATAATGCATTTTCATACACATATATTGATGACTATAAATTTTATCAGAGTATTCTAAGATGGAAATTGTTTTATTAAAAATTATATCTTAATAAGTGTATACTTTAGTTATAACAAATAAACTAGATTTATCTCAACTTTGGCACCATTGATATTTGGCGCTGGATAATTCTTTGTTGTAGGAAGTTGTGCTGTGCATTGTAGAACATTCAGCAGTGTCCCTGGCCTCCATCCACTAGACGTCAAGAACACCCTCCAGCTGTGACAACCAAAAGTGGCTCTAGATATTTTCAAATGTTGCCTGTTCAGCCAAATCACACTGGTTGAGAAACACTGGAACATATGTTAAGAGTATATATTCTTTCAAAATGTATTTAGATTTATCTTATGAGATATACTATCTATATATCCACTTTCATTTGTAGTATTGATTTTGAATATTAGTACTCAGAAAGACCCATCACTGTTGTTCTCGTCTGTCCAGGCTGCTATAATAAAGTACCATAGACTGGCTTATAAACAATATAAATGTATTGCTTATAGTTCTGGAGGTTAGAATCTGAGAGCAGGGTGCCTGCATAGTCGGGTTCTGATGAGAGTCCTCTGTGGTTTCAGTATGCTGTCTTTTCCCTGTGTCCTTGCATGGCAGAAGGAAACAAGGGAGCTCTCTGGAGTCTCTTTTATAAGGGCACTAATCCCATTTGTGAGGGCTCCATCCTCAGTACCTCATCGAAATCTAATTATAAACCACACCTCCAAACACTATCACTTGGGGGATTAGTTTTCAACATATGAATTAAGGGGAGAGGAGAGAAGCACAAACGTTGAGTCTATAACAACTGTCAAATATTTTATAACTATAGAACAACTACCAAATGTTTAAAGGACATGTATTACAAAGCCTGATCTATCTATCTATCATCTATCTATCTATCTATCTATCTATCTATCTATCTATCATCTATCTATCTATATATATATTTTTTACTTTTACCTAATAAAATTACATCTAGGGTCCACTAATCCAAGTTTTAAGGCCAAAATCTATTCCTATCAGGTCTAGACAGTGTTCTAAGAAGCTCACACTCTCAGTCCTTCCTTTATAAGCTTAGGTGTTTGCCTAGTTGTACCTATTCTTATACACCTCTTGCTCTTAAATAGATTCTATTCCTAAAACACACAAAAAAATCATGATACCCTATTTATAAAACCTTTTCTCTTTAACTATCTGGGAATTATACCACTGTTCCCACTCTTTTATAATCTCTATGTTCATTACAATAATTTTGTCTTGTGCAAGTTTTATCTTGAATTGTTCACATTTTCATCACTCACATGTCTTAAATGTAGTCATATCTCAATAAATATTTGTTGAATAACTTCTAAGTGATCAGTCACCTCTGTCAAAAGCTTTGCATGAATTCCTAACTAAGCCAAAAATGGAATGGCCTAATTCTGGTTTCCAAACAGCCTAAATTCATTTGGAGCATTCTGCCTTGTGCACGGTTTGCCTTGTGTGGCCACAGGGAACTACTGAATGTACCTTATATGTGCTCAGCCCAGACTGGCTTAACAACATTTTTTAAAAGAAAAATGAAATCTATCATTAAATATATTGTAAAGCAGTTGACAAAAAAAAAGATAAACTTTAGCCATCAAATATGATTGTTTTTGGTGAAGATTTTGACATGCCATTGATTGGTGTGTCTCTCTTATTGAATCTTATCTCTCTTCCCAGATGTATCATGGAAAAATACTACAGCCTTCTGCCAAATGGCCATATGACATTGATGTGAGGTTGTTTTCGACAGGAAAATTCACGTTCCCCAGTTACTGAGTAGAATTGTTCTAAAATACAATTTAAATGTCTATGTTAAACACGATTTTATAAGCTAAAAGTGAAGGGATGAAAAAAGATATTCCATGCAAATAATAAACAAAAGAGAGCAAGGGTTTCTATAGTTGCTTTAGACAAACTAGACTTTAAGAACAAACTTATCACAAGAGACAAAGAAGGTCATTATATAATCATAAAAGGATCAGTTATCAGGAAGATATAGCAATTATATATATTACAACACTAGAGCGCCTAAATATAAAATACAAACACTCACAGATCTGAAGGAAAAGACAGATAGCAGTACAATAATAGTAGAAGACTTCAATACCCTACTTTCAATAATGGTAAGAATATCCAGACAGAAAATCAATAAGGAAGCAGCATATTTGAACAGCACTATAGTCCAAATAGACCCAACAGACTAATACAGAGCTTTCCATTCAATAGCAGCAGAATACATATTCTTAAGGACACTTGGAATAATTCTCCAGTATAGATCACATGTTAAGTCACAAAACAAATCTTAATAAATGTAAGAAGACTGAAATCATACCAAATATCTTTTCTGACCACAGTGGAATGAAATTAGAAATCAATAATAGAAGGAAAACTAGAAAATTCACAAATATGTGAAAATTAAACAGTTCACTCTTGAACAACAAGCGGGTCAAAAAAAGAACTTAAAAGTGAAATTAGAAAATATTGACATATTTATTTTCCAAGTCCTTTCTTATTTTCCCTTTATTCAAAAGTGGATTATCAGATATACTAATATTATTTTCTACTATAAAAGTTGTACATGATCAATAGATAATTTTGATGATACTTTAAATATAAATTAACAGATGACCAGTTATTATAGCATATAAATATCAAAGAGATTCATTAGGCCAATATCAGTGGGAAGCACTGTTTTTGCATTATGTCTTTTAATCTTTATACAATCTCATGACATATACATTGCTATTTTGTCGTTTTATGACTAAGTAAATTCACAGAGATTAAGTAATTTGCCCAATATCTCTAGCTCACAGGGGACAAAACTATCATTTATGTCACAGTTTCCCAGTCCAAAAGCCTGGAAAGCTTAGCATATATGGAGAAAAGCCTGCTGGTGGCCCACAGCTTCCTTTACTGCCTGCAAATAAATGCTCTTTTTTGCTACAGAAATAAAACTGAGGCTTCTGAAATGAAACAAGTAATTTTGTTGCTTCTTAAAACATAGAGCTCTTTTAAAATCTCCAATTTTTTTATGGTAACTACTGAATATTCAAGTGTTCCTAAGTCTTTAAAAGAATTTATGAGTATCATTTATATAAAATATTGTTTGAAATATAATACTCAAATATAATCATGTAAAATAGTGTCATCACTTTTATTAACTTTACAGATAACCAGTTTTTATAAAATGATTCCCACATAGTAAAAAAAATTTAAATTGTTGCAGATTTCAAAAATGTAATGAAAGAGAGAATAATTTTCAGTACTTATGCAAGGGAAGAACAGATGCAGGCAAATAGGAAAGTAAATATTCTATACTGATGAAGTGAAACTTTGCATAATGACATAAAAAGTCATTTATATTTGCTTTTAATAAAATTTAAATTCTTACTTTCATTGATTTTTAATATTTTACTTAGATTTTAATTAAAATGTTTATTTAGTTGATTAACAATCTTTTATATTAGGTAAGGCAATGAATGTATATATTTCATTCAATGTATATATTAAAGAAGTATGTTAGGATTTTGTAGGATTTTATAGCCTATAAAAGCAAAAAATAACTCTTCAGGTACTCAAGTGATGCATGTAACTAGAAAACAGTGGCTGAACTGAAAAGTTTGAGTCGTAGTGAATAACAAAAACAATCATTGAAAAAAGTCAGTGAATGTGGAGGGGAGAGATGGTCAATCCATTTTGGCACATAATAAGTTACTTTGATAAATAAGATCCCTTCTATGTTGCTAATTTTTCTAACAAATTATGAACACGTCACCTAAAATTTTAAGATCCAAACCTGCTACAAAACTTATTCAAATATAGTTTTACAGACCACAGTTTGCCAAAGTATATCCAAAGGAATCTTGTTCTGCTAGATAATATTTAAGACAAACAAAGCAAAACAAACCAAAAACCAACCAAAAGAATACAAAATGTCTGGGATCATGTATACTTGGAAAAGACAAAATGTTTTCTCTCTTATGGAAAATTATAAATTATTATAGCATCATACAATTCTCAAAAGTTCTACAGTAGTAAAATTATGTCAACTTTGTTAGAAAACCCATAAAAGTAGACCTTCCATTGACTACAGGAGAGGAGTATCCCAGGAACGTAGCACTATGATTAGCTGTCTTCACTTCTCACTTATAAATTCTCCACTTTTAACATCATGACTAAAATTTCTTTGAGTGCTTTTTAGTTTTGCTTTTATCCTGAGAAGAAAAACTCAATACATATTTTTTAAATATGGAATTTTCTAACAAATAAATATAAGCCTATACATTTTGTTCTGCTCATGGATTTGACCATCTGACAAAACATTTTTCATATCAAATTTTCACGGTCATTAATTCAATCCCTGAGAGGACTTACAACACCTATATTCCATTTCTATAAAAAAAAAAACATTCATTATTGGTATTTGGTGCACATGTCTTTGGATACATATGCATACTTCAATTTCAAAGGTTATGTATTGCATGTATACAATTTAATCTACTAAAAAGGTATTGCTATACAAATCTCATTCTATTTATATTCTTCACTGAACAGTATGTTTTTTTGTTTTGTTTTGTTTTTTGCTGTATGCAGGCCTCTCACTGTTGTGGCCTCTCCTGTTGTGGAGCACAGGCTCCAGACGCGCAGGCTCAGGGGCCAAGGCTCACGGGCCCAGCCACTCCGCGGCATGTGGGATCTTCACGGACCGGGGCACTAACCCGTGTCCCCTGCAACGGCAGGTGGACTCTCAACCACTGCGCCACCAGGGAAGCCCTGAACAATATGTTTTATAATATGTTTGGGACTATGTAGTTACAGACATAGGCTTCTATATGCTGTATAAAATATATCATAATGATTATCAATGGAGTTTTACTTATTTATTCCCCTTGTATTGGTCACTGTTAGGTCTATTTGACGGCTAGCACAATCACTAATTTAAGAAATACAGATTCAGACATCTAACAACTGTGTCATAATATACATTTAATTTTTATAAATATTTAATTTTTATTAACGTAACCTTAATTGTATACTTTGTTCTTTATTTAGTGTCTCTCTGTCTCTTTGTCTCTGTCTCCCTGTTTGATATTAACATAAATTCATATAACTTCATATTTTTAAAGGATGAGGTTTTAAAGGAACATGTAGTGCAACAGTCAACCAAAGTATCTGCCTTTTTGGGCAACAGACTAAGTATCTATCATGCCCCTGTGTGGACACTGGGCTAAGAATTACATTACCTGTGTTGTAATGTGTTTAACAGAATGGCACACATGGAAAATAAGTAATAGGAGTGTGGCTTTTGTGAGTATCTATGTAATAAGGATTTGTAATTACATTACATAGCACCAAATAGTCTTTCTCTTATCTTATTTAATTCTGTCCTAAAAGAAATCTAATATATAGCTATATCTTCTATTGTTTGCCATAGATCCATGATAAATTTAAAAAAAATTCATATAGGAAATATATGGTGCTTAATTTGTTATGTGTCAATCAAAACGTTGCTGACTCTTTGGTTGATGTTAGATGTTTAGAATTTGTTTGGTTGACGTTAAAATTTTTAAATTGTAGTGTCAAGTCAACATTGAAATCAGCTTGAAGATACTACGCAATAGTTCACCTATAACTGATAAATTTAAGCATGATTTTTTTTCACACACATTCAAAAAAAATTATTCAACTTGCCCAATGACATTTGCTATCTTCCCTAAGCACTTTTAATTTTGTTCATATATTGGGTTTCATCCTTGTCTACTATATATTGTGAAGGACATAGAAAAACAATATTACACTCTGATCTTCTGTAGATTTCTTGCTGTGTCTTGTTCACTCTTTTCTCTGAGGCAATTTTCTTGCATTCAGATTTAGTGTATTACATTTTTTATGTTCTCTTTCTTTTAGCATTTGCTGCCCCTACTGCTTTTGTGACTCTTTATTTGTCTGTGTACATATTCACTACTCTATTTAGTTTTGTTTTTTTTTTCCTTCTTGAGTGTATCTGTTATTTAAATACCACTTTCCCCTGATGGCTGCTATCTCACTTTAGTTTCTGACAGCTGGGGCTGTGCCTTTAGGTTATATGCTCCAGCCATCAGTTTAGATTTCTCCCGGGCTATTCTGCCTCTTTGTGATTTCCCGAATGGGTTACATCCTGCTTGGCTGCTGTCGAGTTCTGCCTTCTGTGTGTTTGTTTTAAGGCTCATTGGATTTTACTCATAAATGAGGTTTGTTTTTCTGTTGTAAGGGAATTCATACCCTTTTTCCCCTTTTTGTATTGCTACTGTCCCTGTATCTGCAGACAATCATTTCATAAATATTTATATTTTTACAAAAGTTTTCAAATATTTTTACAGCTTTATATTGTTTTAAGTTACATTTGTTTTCTTTAGAACAAATGTTAGTGCATAGACAGTGCTGTATTACACTGAAAATTGCTATAGGAATAAAGATAAAAGCAAATATGAAGCAAGATTTTCATTGTCCAAATGATAAACATGAAAGGGTGAACATTATTTCAAGTAAATGACTTTATCATTTTAATTATTTATACTTTATTTTAAAATAGACTCTTTATAAGCTGTTTCATCTTACATGATTTTTATCTCATTGTGTACATAGTTATAAATCAAATAATGCTACAAGTTTATCATTAAAAAAAGCACTCCCTATCTCCCAGGCACCATCTCCCAAATTACCAAAAACTTTATATATGCATATAAAGTTTTTTTCAAAATAATATGCTCATACCAATATTTATATATAAGTTTTAGAATTTACACAGTAATTATTGGCTAAAGAGCATTAGGGTTAAATCTTATACACAAATCTCCATTATAGATGCTCCTTTTTCTTAAGCTAATCATATACTATATAATTCTCTCTCTCTTCTATATATAGACACATATACAGTTAGCTGAGTTATAAAATGCTTGTATGAGTAGAACAATATAAACAATATTTTCATATAAACCACACATTGTACCACATTTATACTTCTTTTTATGTAAAATATTTGGTCTCTTTTCTGCATTTTATCATTGCCTTATGTTTATTTTATTTATTTAGTTTCCTATATGGCTTTGATTATATCACAACCAGACTCTTTAACTGAAGTCTAAACCTCTTTCAATATGGCCTTACACTCTGGTAATCTAACACAATTGTCTATAAATGCTTCCAAACCTATAGCTCCACTGACATTTTTTAATGTAGTAATAAATGTCATGGGCTATACATTGCCAGTTGGATGGAGGATTGGACTATTTATTGAAGATGTTTGGCTATATTTTAACAATTTAATTATTGTTTAAGCATGATGATTATTGATTTAAATAGCTTAAGTCATTTTGGTTGAATGAGCTAGCTTCTCTTCACTAGATGTGATGACTTAGCTATCGGTTCACCTACTTTGCTATTTTTAGAACAAAGAATAAAATTCCAAACTTGACACCATCTACCATTTCATTCAGGACAGCTATGTTGACCATATGTCACATCTGAACATTCTTTCATGAACAGTCTGAAAAGGCCAGCAGTTTCTAAATTTAGACTATCCCAATATATTTTTATCATTCTAATTTGCCTTGAAATATCCTATAATTAATAGAAAGGGAGGTAATTTAAAATACATATGTATATATAATTGCATTTAAAAATTTTTATAAAATAGAATATTATTCAGGATAATCTGTTTTCCTTAATATCTATGGTACATCTCATTACATACCTGCATTTTATTAGCCTCATTTTACTTAAAAAGAAATTGGGATTTATTTACTTATTTTGTGTTTTATAACATAGCCCATAAAATACATAGCTGGAATTTAAATTTCCTCGATTTTATAACAATGTTCTTACATTATAATACCCCAGAATTTTGAAAGTACAATTTTTAACTTTTTTCAATTCCAATGTTCAGAATCTAGAGTTAGAGGTTTGGTCTGTTCTTATTTACCAGAATAATGTTTTTCCATCCAGTTTTACTGAGGCATAATTGACATACAACACAGTATAAGATGTACAGCATAATGACTCAAAATATTTATATAATGTGAAATTATTACCACAATGGGTTTAGTTAACATTCATATTCTCATATAGTTACAAATTTAAAAAAAAAATTTCTTTGTAAAGAGAACTTTCAGGACCTATTCTCATGGCAATTTTCAAACATACCAATACAGCATTGTTAACTATAGTCATCATGTTGTACATTATACTCCCAGTATTTATTTATCTTATAACTGGAATTTTGTACTTTTTGACCACCTTTACCTAATTACCCCACCCCCAACCCTTGCTTTTTTTTTAGATAGCACATGTGACATCATACAGTATCTGCCTTTCTCTGTCTGACTTATTTCACTTAGCATAATGGTCTCAGGGTTCATCCATGTTGTCACAAATGGCAGGATTTCCTCCTTTGTTAATGCTGAATAATATTTCATTATATATATATATATATCGTATTGTTATATATATATTTTGTATATATATTGTATATATATATAGTATATATTGTATACATTATTGTATACATTATATACATTGTATACATTATATACATTGTATACATTATATTATTGTATAATATATGTATAATGTATAATATATATTGTATATTATTGTATAATGTATACATGTATATATTATTGTATACAATGTATATATTATATACATTGTATATATATATATGGTGTGTGTGTGTATATATATATATATATATATATATATATATATATACCACATTTTCTTTATCCATTCATCTGTTGATGGACACTTAGGTTGTTTCCATATCTTGGTTATTATAAATAATGCTGTGATGAACAATGAATTAAGGTACAGATACCTTTTCAACATAGTGGTTTTGTTTCTTTCAGATATATATTCAGAGTGAAATTGCTGGGTCATATGGTAGTTCTATTGTTCATTTTTAAGGAAACTCCACACTGTTTTCCATACTGGCTGTACCTATTTATACTCCCATCAAAAGTGCGCAAATGTTCCTGTTTCTCCACGTCCTCACTGGCAGGAAGTTAAAAAACTCACCTTTTCCAGCTTTCTCTTGTCTTTCTGATTTTGTTTTCTCTTGTCTTTCTGATGCCAGTCGTTCTAATAGGAATGTAGTGATAACTCCTTGTGGCTTTGATTTGCAGTTTTCTAATTACTAATGATGTTGAGTACCTTTTCATGTGCCTGTTGGCCATCTGAATATTCAATTTGGAAATATGTCTATTCAGTGTCTTTGTACATTTTAATTGGATTATTTGTGTTTTTTGTTATTGAGTTGTATGAGTTCTTTATACACTTTGGGTATTAACCCTTTATCAGATATATGACTTACAAATATTTTTTTCCCTTTCCATAGCTTGCCTTTTCATTTTGTTGATTGGTTCTTTTGCTGTGCAGAAGTCTATTTAGTATAATATAGTCCCACTTGTTTATTTTTTATTTTATTTCTTGTGCTTTAGGTGTCATATTCAAAAATTATTGCCAAGACCCATGTCAAGAAACTTTTTTCCCATGTGTTCTACTAAGAGTTTTATGATGTCAGTTCTTACATTTAAGTCTTTAATTCATTCCTAGAGACATACAGCCCACAAAGATGGAATCAGAAATAGAATATCTGAACAGACCAATTATTAGTAAGGTGGTTGAATCAGTAACCAGAATTCTCCCACACTAGGAACTGTTCACTTAATACTAATGAAGCAGTAAAGGAGGAATAGAGGCACACACAAAAAAAGAGACATGGAAAATATAGAAAACCAAAGAAAAATCACAGAAGTAAATCCATCTATGTCAATAATAACATTAAATGTGAATAGACTACACAATCAGATCAAAAAGTAGAAATTGTCAGGATGGATAATAAGAAAACAATATCCAACTACATGTTACCTAAAGGAGACACAGTTAAATTCAAATAGGTTAAAATCAAAAGGAAGATATAAAATGTATCTTACAAACAGCAGCCATAGCAAAGTCAGAGTGGCTATAAAAATCCTGGACACAGGAGTCACGGAAACAAAAAATATTACTAGATATAAAGGTAGACATTGTATGATAGAAAGATCAGTCTTTACATTGGAGACTTGAATGCTCCATTGTCAATATTGGATAGAACAAATATGCAGAACACCAGCAAGAAAATAGAGGATGAACAAAACTAGACACAAACTACACTTTGTGCCTTCACATCAAATTTTCCAGAGATGATTATGGTCCCATTGATTAATATTTTCCTTAATGGTTTACGTTTGAACATTTTATGAGAAGCTTTTCATGACTCTTTTAAAAATATATTTTCTAATCTTTTTATTGCTTTCATAATCTTATATTTCTTGTTTCCATTTTAAAACAATCTTGAGTACAGTTTTGCAAGAACAAGAGGGAATGACATACATATTCAAATTTATGACTTAGATTATTATTCTTTAAATTTGACCTGTATTACCTGGACTTAGAGCCAGGTATTCACCCATAATTATTCTACTGATAGTAGCTAAATCAGCTATTATTTGTTTGGGTTAATTTTTATGTGGTTATTTTATATTATTCAAACATATATTAAATGAAAGTATGTGTGTGTGTGTATCTAAGTGAATCTTTTTCTGGGAAGAATGTTTTTAGTTTTTAGAAAAAAATCAGAGGTTCATGTATAAACATTTTTAAGAAAACTTATGAATATGAGATTTGAAGCACATCTTATTCTTTAAACAGAAATATGTCAAAAATAATTTAATGGTAAGAATGACACTCAAAAACAAGGCAAACATGTTTTTAGACCAGAAACAAGTCAGATATGCAAAAACATAAGAAAACGTTGAGACTACAGGTCTTCTGGATTATTGACCTGAAAGAAAGCTGGGAAAGGTGAGTTTTTCTCTCCAGGAGTTTGATACTAAATGTGCTTGATGTGAAATCTGGGAGTTCAGCCAAAGTGAGTGAGAGAAGAGTTGGTTGTCTTGTTCATGAAAAAGTTTGACAAAGTTATTTCCCTTTACTGCCTGGGGGCATGGCTTCATGAAGTGTGTAGTCCAAGGAAGATGCAGGGCAGAGAACAGCCTTGCTATCAGGAATTGAGTCAAACATAAACAGCCTGAGTGACTGGATTTTAAATATAATAAGCAGAACTCAAAGGTCTAGTTTTGAACTAGGCCCCTTGGAGCTCCCAGAAAATCCAATCTTCATGATATCAGACAAGAGTTAGGGAAGGCTGATAAGATAAAAGAAACTAAAAGCAAGTACATAGAAAGGCACACAAGATGAAGCTTCAAGCTAGAATTACATAAAGACATATAAGAATCAGAAATTGGATTCACTCTAGAATGTATAAAAAATTTACAGATATACAGAGACAAGGGGAATATACACATCCACAATCATACCCTCACAAAAAGAATCATTAAAGAATGCACTTTACCAAGAAGAATATGTAAGCAAGTAGAAAGAATAAGAATGAGCAAATAAATTAACTAATGCATGAAAAAGTAATAAATTATTGACCTTGAAAACATATTAATATTTTAAAAAAAATTTTAAAGGAAATGAACACTGTAGATTTCACAAAATGACACATTCAGGGTGTGGGTCTGAGGTTTTGTGGTGCTAGTTTAAATAAACTAAGACATATAAACAGGAAAAAAGGTAGAGATTTAGAAATATTTTAAACTTTCAGAAAGTATACTAAAATGTGAATTTTAACAGTTTTATGTAGACCCTATAGAGATGAAATATGTTATATAGCTCCTAAAACAGCAGAGGTAATGGATGCTCCAGGGGAGAAGAGTATAGAAAGAAAGAGGTAACTTTGAGAAAACACGCAGTGAAAGGGAATAGCAGAAACATGGGGAATTTAGCTTCCTGGAAGAAAAAAAGATACCAAAAACAAAATAAAACAAAGAAAACAAAAAACCTTCTTTTATGCTATCATCAACAGAACCGAAAAAACAAAAGTCCCCATACTTCACTACGCTGACAGCTCACTCTAAAGAGAAATCCCATAAATGAGCTGAAAGTACCTCCCCACAGACATCTTTCCAATTACAAAGGGAAAGATAGTAATTTACAATGGAGAAAGCTGGCAGATGCTTCTTTAACCAAGTGATTAAATTTAATGTCACCACTAATGAGGCCCATTAATACAATGTATCGCCTGTTCTGAGGCACTGAGAACACAAAATCTTTTCAATGATATTCCTCAAAAAGTACATTACTTGCAACAAATCATGAAGATTGATCAGAAAAATCTAATTGAAAGGATATTCTATATAAGATAATGGTATCCTGTCTGCAACTCTGCAACTTGTTGTCAGAAAAATGTAGAAGGTAGGAGGACAGAAAGAGAGAGAGAGAGAGAGAAGAACATAAGAGAGTTCAAAAGCTACAGCAAATTCTGTAGAATACTTGACATTGGGGGAAGTGGGTAAAATATATATACAGGGAAAAATTGTACTATACTTGTAACTATCTTATAAGTTTGAAATTTTATCAAAATAATTTTTTAATTTAAAAGGAAATTGTAAAAGTGATGTGATTTAAAATATCAGTAATTATAATTTTTAAAAAATATTTAGACTAGGAATGTAGAAGTGTTTATCTAACAAGCTATTTTTGGGTAAAAATTAAAATAAAATGACAGGAGATATAATAACTAAAGAATGGAAAGTATAAAAATGAAAAGAGCAAGTAATTCCACAAGAATGCGAAATAACCATGGACTTTTAGGCATTAATATACACTCAAAAAGTAAATTGGCAGTAGTAGAAGAATAATTCTATAAAATATGATACTATTGGTAGAATTAACATATTTAGATCTTCCTGAATCAGTTATAAAATGAACGTATTTTTTCAAACATGAAGTGAACATTTAAAAACACTGTTCATTAATAAGTCACAAAAAAGTATTTATAAATTAAAAAATATAAATATATTTTCTAATCAAAATGAAATTAGTTTAAAATTAATAATCAAAATTAGACAAGTCCTAGTATGTTTAGAAATTTAAACATACATTATTTTATGAATTTATTCTATGTTCACATTAAAGTTATTCAAATAATTTTAAAAAATATTATAGGCTTCTTCATTTATAAACATAAGTGTAAATATTTTGAGTTAACCATAAATGTACCAGTTTGGAAAACAACATATATGATTAGTACTTAAAAATTCATCACTAACGTCTGGCTTCTGGTCCAACATGTAAAGTCATCACTCCTATCCTCACAGAGATGAAAAAAGCTGAAAACCTGAAAATCAACTCTTCTTAAAGGATCAGAGAATTGAAATCACAGGGCAAACACCCACCTTGTAAACTGAAGATATGGGAAGAAGAAGGGAATCATAGTTTACTGGGAGAAGAAACCGTCACTGGAGCCAATATTGAGTAGAGATACTTAAAGGCTAATTTACTAACTGCTGTATAATAAACATGGACAAGTTTGAGATTAAGAACTCCTGGAGGAACAATCTTTTGAGGATCCCATATTTTCATAAGTCTTACTCTCAAAATTCCTACCAGATGCTAATTGTGTGAGTTGGAGAAAAATCCCCTCATGTTTCCAGCAGAGAAAGAGAAAAAGTAACCATTTAGAAATATGTTTAGAGTGTTTCATGCTCTTTAACAAGGGCCTGATCTCAATGGAAATTATTACACTGAATAACTAAGTAAGTTTTAGCTGAGCCTAACTCACGAGTCAGAAGGGAACCACCCAACTCTAACCCCCTTGAATCTTTCTGGCTCACATAAGACATAAAAAACAAACTAAATAAACAAACCAAAAATGTGGGAAGCAGTTGTGGAGGTCATGGCACAGTGGCTCACTCAATATTGATAGCTGATCATGGAATTATGGAAGGTTTCTCCTCCCCTGCATTTTACACATCTTTAATAGAGATCCTCTAAAATAACAGAGTATTACAGCTGAAAAATCTGCAAGGTTCTGAACCTATATAATAAGAAGTCTCTGGGGAAACCCCAAGATTTCAAGGGAGACAAAAAGGAGAACAGAGGACATTGAAGCCTCTGATATCTACAGGTATAGCAAACAGTAAACACAGCCTAACTCCTGGCCAGATAAACATAAAACCTCACACTAAAGGCCTATTTACCTCAGTTTCTTTCCCTCAATATGTTATGTGTAACTTTCAACAAAAAATTACAAGCCATATTAAAAGGCAAAAATTACCAAAAAGTTTGAAGACAGTGAAAATAGCAGAACCAGATATGTTAGAAATTTTGGAATTATCAGACCAGGGATTTAAAATATCTATGATTAATACACTATGGAAAAAGTGGACAACATGCAAGAATAAATGGGTAATATAAGCGGGGAGAGGAACATTCTAAAAAGTAATCCAAAAAAATATTCAAAATAAAATGCTAGAAAAAACCCACTGTAACAGAAAGGAAGAATATTTTCTTTGGACGTATTAGTAGATCGCACACAGCTGAGGAAAGAATAAGTGACATTGAGAATATGTCAACAGAAACTTCTCAACCTTAAAAACAAAGAGAACAAAGACTGAACAAAATGGGACAGAATAGCCAAGAACTTTGGGACAATTACAAAAGGTGTAATATACAAATAATAGGTGTAGCTGAAGGAGAAGAAAGAGAAAAAGGAAAAAAAACAAAATATTTGAAGTAATAATAAACCACCACAATTATTGGGAGGCACCAAACTACAGATCCAGAAAACTTACAGAACTCCAAGCAGGATAAATACCAAAACACAAACAAACAAACAAAAAAACAAACAAACCAGCAGCTAAGCTTATCATGTTTAAAATACAGAAAATCAAAGACAAACAGAAACTCTTGAAAGAAGCCAGTGGTGGAGGAAAAACCTTACCTATAGAGGAATAAAGATAAGAATTATATCTGGCTTTTCTAGAACTCATGCAAACAGGAAAGGAATGAAGTTAAATAATTAAAATGTTAAAAAAATTTTAAAACCCTCAAAATCTAGAACTCTTAATCTATCAAAAATATCCTTCAAAAGTGATGGAGAAATAATTATTCAAAAAAAATGAAGAAACAACCTGTTTCTGTAGACCTGTTTTACAAGAAATGTTCAGAGGTTTTATAGATAAAAGGAAAATGATATGGGTCAGAAACTCATATTCACAAGAACAATGTTCAAGAAGGAATAAATAAAGGTGAAATACAATTTTTTTATTTTCTTAATCAATATAACAGTTTATTCAAAATAATAATAGCAACATTGTACACAATGATCATAATTTATGTATAATTGAAATGAATGACAGCAGTCATATAAGGGGCAGGAGGGAGGAATTAGGAGTATTTTGTTATTATAAAGTAATGCACTGTTTATGAGATAGTGTGGTGTTATTTAAAAGTGGACTTATATTAGCTGTAAATGTGTATTTACATTTAAAACTGTAGGGTAACCACTTCAATAGGTGAATGGATTCAAATAAAAATGAGCTATCAAGCTATGTAAAGACATTTCAGAAACTTAAATGCATGTTGCTGTACTAGTTTGCTAGGGCTGCCTTAACAGATCACCACAGAGTGGATGACCTAAACAATAGTAATTTATTTTTTCACAGTATTGAGGGCTGGAATCCACTATCAAGTTGTCAGCAGGTTTAGTATCTCCTCAGGTATCTCTCCTTGGCTTGCAGATGGCTGCCTTGTCTCTGTCCTAACCTTTCCTCTCTGCTTGTACATCTTTAGTACTTTCCTCTTCTTATAAGGACACCAGTCATATTGGATTAGGGCTGCATCCTTATGATGTCATTTAACCTTACTACTTCTTTAAAGACCATATCTATTAATACAGTCACATTGGCAGTTGAGACTTCAGCATATGAAGTTTTGGGGACACACATCAGTCCACACAACTGATAAGTGAGAGAATCCAGTCTGAAACAGCTACATACTGTATGACTCCAACTATATGATATTCTGAAAAAGACAAAACTATAGCCATAGTCACAGGATCAGTGTTTCTTAGGTTCAGGTGGATGGAATGGGCTGAATATGTAGAGCACAAGGCATCTTTGAAGCAGTGAAATGATTCCCTATCAATCTGTACTGGTGTATCCATGACATTGCACATTTGTCAACACCTATAGAACTGTACAACACAAAGAATGAACTGTAATGTAAAATATGGACTTTAGTTACTAATAACACATCAGTATTGGTTGATCAATGGTAACAAATTACCATGTAACACAAGGTGTTAATTATAGGAGATACTGTGTGGAGGGTAGAAGGGCATATAGGAACTCTGGGTACATTCTCTGTGCAATATTTCTGTAAACATAAAACTGAACAAATTAAGTCTACTAATGAAAAAATAAAATCATCACTGCTAACTAGATTTTTTTAACATCTTTATTGAAGTATAATTGCTTTACAATGGTTTGTTAGTTTCTGCTTTATAACAAAGTGAATCAGCTGTACATATACATATAACCCCGTATCTCCTCCCTCTTGAGTCTCCCTCCCACACTCCCTATCCCACCCCTCTAGGTGGTCACAAAGCACCAAGCTGATCTCCCTGTGCTATGCAACTGCTTCCCGCTAGCTATCTATTTTACATTTGATAGTGTATATATGTCCATGTCACTCTCTCACTTTGTTACAGCTTGCCCTTCCTCCTCCTTATATTCTCAAGTCCATTCTCTTAACTAGATTTTTATGTGAGAAATTCAAGAACATTCACTTAAAAGATTTTAGGTGAGGAAAAACACTGCCATGATTATCTCACCCTACAGGTAGAACAAATTGTAAAAAGTAAATATAAATTCATGTTCAAGTTTTAATTACAAACAATAAATAAATATTCTTAACCCAATCATCATTTTCTATGTACGACCCTTAGCAAATACCATCCATCTTGGTGAAGGTTTCATATTATTCCTGTCAAATCCATAAAGAAACAACATTTGCTCCCACCAACCATCTCTATTCACCATCATATTGGAGGTGATAATCAATACAATAAGAGATTTAGGGTTTTCTAATAATAATGGAATTCACTAAGAAAATTTATGTTTAGAGATATTTTTATCTACTTAGGTAGACATACAAACTATAAGAAATAATAAAATGATTTACTAAGTACATGGTCAGAATTAAAAGTTAACAAAATCAATAGAATTATTGGATATCAATAAGAAAATACAGGAGAAAAATATTACAATAGATACTGGAAAAGGAAATAGATAACCAAATTATATTAAAAAAAAAAAAAAGGATCTTCAGGGTTCTTGCTACACACCCACACACAAAAGTACCTCTGTGAGGTGATGGATGTTTAACTTGATTGTGGTAATTATTTCACAATGTATACGTATATCAAAACATCATGTTGTACTTTTTAATTATATACAAATTTTAGTTGTCAATTATACCTCAGTAAAGCTTTTTAAAAAAATCTCACAGAAACATGCATTTAAGAATCCCTTAATGGTATGTTTTTAGTGGCATTTGGAAGAGGCTGTCCACCATCCCAAAGGCAGAGCTCGCTGACTTGTGAAGGCAGAGGCAAGACTGCCTATCATTCTGGTCAATAAAGGCAAAGGGATAGATTCTGATGCTTCTATGTGTGTTTGTGTTTGCATTTGTGTGCATATGTGTACATATGTAATTTGTAAAGAGAAAATATATCAATAGTATTAGAAGCTAAATTTAACACTATTTAAAAATAGAGTGGATTATTTCAGTTTACTTTTGTTTTTTCTATATACAAAATCTGGTACATGTTGTGCATAGTACAAGAATAAGTAACCAAAAGTAATCACTTTGTGAAATTTTATTTTCATTTAGTTCCTATTTATATTAAGTTAATAACTGATGTTAAGATATATATATATATACAAAAATAATTTAGTGGAATTCTACCTTTAATTTTTAATTTAGGGTCAATTTATAAAATTATGTTACATCTCCCAAAGTTTTGCATACTCTCTAAAAGAGAACTAAAACTTTTTATACAACTTAAAAACCTTTTAAGTGTGTTTTTAAGAGAGAACCCTTAACATCTATCTCTAAGTTTATTCACATACACATGCTTTTGCAATGTCCACAGTTACTCCAACTACTTAAGGTTTATGGGAGAAAATGAAAACAAATCAAAGTTTAATTTTTACCACCTTGAAATTACATTTACTCTGGACCTTTTGATAACAATTCTCAAAGAGAGTTTCAAGCTTATATCCTTTCATTTTATATTTTCTGGGGAAAATAAGAATGTGTCTACTTTAGCCCATTGTTCATGAATTTCTCTAAATCTATTTGCCAAAATCTTAAACACAATAAAATAGAATTGACCTATTTCTCTATCTTTTAGTTTATTACTCTTTGCCTCCAAAAGAAACAGCAATAACAAGCACCCATAAATGGGGAATGTTAAAATGTGTCAAATCATCGGCTTTCCATTGTCTTATTTTTATTAAACTGAAATCCAAATGGAAAGAGAGCACATTATATTACCATGTAATTTAACATGACAAAGTAAAAAGCTCTGAAACTGGTAATGGGAACATTGATTGACCTTTAAATAAAAATCTCAGGCTATGTTTCTATCTATAAGACTCGTGCTGACAGGACAGATCCTGAAACACTAGCAGCTTAAAATGCTGGCATCAGGATATGATAAATATCTTTTTATGAAAGAATAAATACAACATTCAACTTGGTTACAGATGAGATTCATGAGTTACAGTTGAATTACCTCCACTTTTGTTGTTTAGTCAATATGCACTTCACCTCTTGTCATTGAAGGCAGAGATAAAACCAACACATTAAAACACTGCTGTGACATCAGAATGTATTTATTGAGAATTATTTCAATAAACTTTCAATAACTTATCTTTTTTCTACATTAATTAAAATGCTATCAGATGGTTATACTTTTGATTGAGTGAAACATAACAAGAAATCTCTATTAAAAAAAAAGAACTCTATTTTTGGATGCAAGATTGCATTTATTTTTGGAAGGGACTGTTTAGAATCAGGTTTTTAGGTACAAGGTATCTTTATTTACCTGGATAGCATTACATTCATTTAGAAGGGAATTCTCATTTTTATGGATATGCA
Organism: Orcinus orca; assembly: GCF_937001465.1. Taxonomy (NCBI): domain Eukaryota; kingdom Metazoa; phylum Chordata; class Mammalia; order Artiodactyla; family Delphinidae; genus Orcinus; species Orcinus orca. Next base: position 174,463,307 of record NC_064561.1, on the reverse strand, counting down.
TCACGAAACTGTAAAAGGCATCTTACTATGATGAAAGATTAGGCTTGCTCATGAGAGTCTTATCAAAATGTAGTTTCAGATTAAATTTTAAGATAATCAAATCTGTGAATGTGTTTTAACAGTCAGTTGGTGAAGCACTGCAGGATCTCAGGTGTTATTTCATGAACAACTTTGAACCTAACAAGCTACTAAGTATCCTAGTCAGTAACATTCCCTGTAAAGAATCCCTGGGCATGTTACACCATCGGGGTATAAATTCATAAAGCAGGGCTCGTCGTACATTTTACTAAAAAGAAGTTCTAAGTCTTTCCGAATGTATAGCAACCCATGTCACACGGCAGCTTCATTCACTTTTTGTGAATCTCTCACTTCTCTGACTTCTGTCTTTGATGCTATTTATATTGATCTTCCCTTTTGTCTTCCGGTGAGCATCCCCGTTCTTTGTCCTGATGGCTTCCTTCTGTTATCATCTGTCAGGAGGACAGGAAATTATATTTCAGTGCAATACACTGAGGGGATGTATAATTCATTTTGAAAGTCTTGATGTCAAAAGTACTTTAAGAATCACATCAAATGATTTACTCAAGCAAAATCTGAGACAATACAGAATGCCTTTTAAGATAAAATAGCTGACTTTGACCACCATCTATGGGGTAAATACGGCACATTTATGTAATTATAAAAATTATAATTGGAGATAAAATCCACTAAATTTAGCTACTCTTTCTTAGATTTCAACTTTGATAATAAAATAATTACAGCATGATATTTGTAAGAAGAAATAGCCAATTTAAAGAATAATATTGTTTTCTCCTGAATTCCTGTATTATGTTTCCTTCCTTCCCTTCCTTCTCTTTCTTCCTTTCCTTCTTTCATTCTTTCTTTCCTTCCCTCTTTCTTTCTTTCTTTCTTTCTTTCTTTCTTCTTTCATCAAAAATTTATCGAATGCTTACTGTATGCCAGATACTGTTTTAGATACATAAGTAAATAATAATCCTAATAATAATTATAATAATAAAAGATCTCTGCCATGTGGAGCTTATACTCGGTTTAGGATAGCAGAAACAATCTATACTAAATACTAAATGACATAGTATATTAGAAGTTGATACGTGCTACTGAAAAAAGGAAAAGCAAAGCAAGTTAAGACTGATTGATAGTGTGGGGCAGGCATGACTATTTGTAGTAGTCACTTAGGTGGTCAGGGTAAGCTTCATTGAGAAAGTGAGATTTGTGAAAGTACAAAAAATGAGATCAGTGAGTCATCCAGCCAGATATCTGAGGAATATAGTATGTGTTGAGGATGCCCTACATTGCTGGAGTATGTGAAAAATAACCAGATGATCTATCATTCTGCTAGAAATGTTTCCCTCTTCGCATATCAGTCATAACATTAATGAGTGGCAGCATGATATAGTGGCAAGAAAGTGACCTTCTGAGTCAGAGAGTCTTGGGTTTGCACACTTTTCTTCCTACTTGGCAGCTGGTAAATGTAGACAATTGTTCAATCCCTGTGAACCTCGATTTCCTTGACTATGTCACCATAACACCCAACTTCTTGGAACTTCAGGACAAGTAAATTATACTATATAGCTATTTAAAAGAGTCAACGTATAGCGACAGTGGCAGTGCACCGCAACGGAAAAATGTGACATGCTAATTCAAGCTTATATGATGCTAAGCCGTGTATGGTGGGCATTGGAACAGAAGAAGTTACCTCTTTTCAATTTTTCTACATGATATTTACTATCCAGAAATATATATATATATATATATATATATATATATATATAATTTCATCACACAACATTAATTTGTTCTTTTGGTATTTGCAGGATAATACAAGAGATCACTCTTATGATAGAATCAATTTATTTACTGCATTTAAAAAATTCATTCCCCAAATTCATAGTTTCAAGGAATATTTTCCGGGTCTCCTCTTTTCCTCCAGGTACCACAGATACACCTGGAGATGTGTGGCTGCCAGTTCATTGAGTGCACTGATCTTATCCTTATTGTTATCTCCATTAGACACACCTCCACTGTGGGTACATCATTTCTCAGTGTTTGTTTTACAGGTGCACCAAGTGAAGAGTCAACAGAAAATCTTCTAAAAAATCATACAGTCTGTCTGCAGTTACTTTTTCATGATGATCAATTAATTCAGGGATGGTGTTGACAAGGTTAATTCATCAATTATCAAGGCATCCTTTCCAAATTTATGGAGGCAAAAAAGATTCAACCCACTGCCTTAATCATAATCTTTAAAATATTTTCTTTCAGTTCCTCATTTTCAGTTTTGAAAAAATAAATATTATATCTCTTTATACTTGCTTCCTGAAGTTTTTTTGACTACAAAGCTCTCCCAGTGGTACTCCCCTAATGCAATTTTTTGCACCCTTATTCAATTTTTTTTAATTATTCTTTTTTCTCATTCATTCTTTCTCACCAGTTGCTTTGATAAAGGTACTAAGGTAATTCAATAGGAAAATGGCATTCATTTCAACAAGTTGTGTAGGAACCACTGAATGTCAATATGGAAAAGAACTTCAAAAATCTCTTTAAGCTATAAATGAAAATCTAGTTGAAATGAACCACAAACTCAAGAATCCATACTAAAATGTAAGAGTCCTAGGAGAAAATACAGGAAAAAATCTCCATGAATTTTGGACAAGCAAAATTTCTTTTTCTGAAGATAAAGAACATGAGCCAATAAAAAAGTTGATAAAAAAATCAGCATAATATCTTCTCTTTAAAACACCATCAGGAAAATAAAAATTAAAAATACACAAACTGGGAAATTATTTTTACTTTTTTTTTTTTTTTTTTTTTTTTGCGGTATGCAGGCCTCTCACTGTTGTGGCCTCTCCTGTTGCAGAGCACACGCTCCGGACACGCAGGCTCAGCGGCCATGGCTCACGGGCCCAGCCGCTCCGCCGCATGTGGGATCTTCCCGGACCGGAGCACCAACCCGTGTCCCCTGCATCTGCAGGCAGACTCCCAACCACTGTGCCACCAGGGAAGCCCTGGGAAATTATTTTTAGATTACAGGACTTGTACACAGAATATATTAAACACTTTTCAAATTATTAAAAATAAGAACAAAAAAGCAAAAATGGACAAGATATTTGATCAGGCATTTTGACACTATCAATAGCCAATAAACACACAAACAAGCATTCAACCTCATTTGTCATCAGAAAAATGAAAATTGAAACATATTTTATACCAATCCATACTGTTACATACATAATGGCTAAAATTAAAAATTGATAATATCAAGAGTTGGTAAATATGTGGAACATTATACATGTCAAGTGGAGATGTTAAATATTTCAACTTTAGGAAACAATTTTGCGATTTTTATAAAGTTAAACATACATTATTCATATTACTCTGCATTTCCACTCCTAGAAATTTGTCCAAGAGAAAAGAAAATTTAATTTCATGTAAATTCTTTTACATGAATGTTCATAGTAGCTTTAGTCTTAAATGTCAAAATTTGGAAACAGCTCACATGTCCATCAACAGATAAGTGAATAAACAAAATTGGATATATTTGTAAAGTGGAATACTACCCATTTATATAAAGACATGAACTACTGATGCACACAGTGTTATGGTTGATCTCAAAAACATGCTGCTGAGCAAAAGAAGCCAGCCAAAACAGTGCATGCTATATAACTCCATTTGCTTTCTCCTACCCCATGAGAGCACAGAAGAGCTGTCCCAGAGAGGGATTGCAACTTCCTCCTGGATCTCAGCATGAGAAGACACATGGACAAGAGCCAAGCAAAGTTAAGCAGACCTGTAGCCATAGCAGTAAAACCACAGTTGCTGCTATGGACCATGAATCATAAATATATCTATTCTATAAGTCATTGAGATTTTGAAGCTTTTGTTATCACAGAAAACCTGACTAGCATAAGAAAATGCAAAAAGTTCAGGAAAAATGGATAGAATTTCATGAATGATTTCTTTGAAATTATGAAAAAGGATAAGATCTAGTACACAAATACCTGCCTCTCTGGAGGATATAATCCAGCAAAAAGGTGAATGCATACAAAAAAAATAGACTACATAATATAATTATAGATACTGACATGTAGTAAGATGCACTGTCATGTACATTAATAACATCCAGGAAAAACAGTGGAATGACAAGTTCACTGCAAACATTAGAATAACACATCCTTTAGAAATGTAGAAATCACAATGACACATTCCAACTACTAGATCCTCATTTTTTTTTGTTATGTTATTAACATATTCTATCTTTACTCAGAAAAACTTGATTAAATGTCTTAATATAAAGTTACACTCTTGTTTCTTTGTGATAATAGGGGTGTTATTTTAATTTGTATGTTGACTGGTAACCACACTACAAAGTAATACATTTAAAAGCCATCTCTTAGAATCATAGTACAGAATATCTCCAACACTAAGGGCCCCTTATAGTACTTTACTTCTTAACAGGAACCACAGATTCATCGTTTCTGTATTCTTGTGATGGGAAAAAGACATGATCTTAAGCGACTACCTAAAAGTATTGTAGTGTCCATGGAAAACCAGGTAAAGATATAGGAACATGAGTAGAGTTATTATCCTGATCTGGAGTTTTGAATGGAATTTTGGGACACTGTAATCCATTTTTCTAATGTATATTTTTCTCATTATTCTCTTTCTATCCTACTTACAGAAATGACATGTGTCAACAAGTGATAATTGTTCCTCATTGTACTAAACTATTTTTTAAACAAATTTATCACAAAATAACCACTGATATTTAACTGAATTAAATATGAGTGCTGTCTCTTGGAAGAGTAGATGAAAGTTATAGTCAAGCTTATGCTTGCAAAGATAATTGGAAGGAAGCCCACCATCTTTTTTCACTTACAATAGAACTCATCAGAAACTAAAATTCTTGTGACCAGAAGTGGTATCATCCCAAATGCTGGGCGAAGTAATCTTCAGGACCCATGAAATAACTTGATGCTTTAGGCTTACTAAACCTAAAATAATTGTTGACTTATACTCTCACTTATGATTTGTGTTTGGCTTATTGACTATTTTCTTTATTTTTAATCAATGCTAAGTGAAGAGCTAAAACAAAAATAAGGATTTTCTCATTCACTGAAAATTCTATATTTATATATTGCAAATTGAAGAATGTGAGTAATGCTCATGAATACACGTGAGCAGAGGTATGTCTGTTACAGACATTTTCATCCATATTTCTGGCAAAGATTCAGTTTTCTTCTTATTTCATAGCTTCACATAGAAAAGCAATTACTTAAAATTTTTTTAGTGGACCAAATTAATATGCTTATTCTACCAAAGCCATGTTAAATGCAGAAATAAAAATCAAAGCCAATGTTGAATGTGCTATTTTTACCTCTTAAAATAATTCCTGTGGTCTTGTCAAATAAGCCATGTTGCTAACATCTTTAAAAATAACATGGCATGTATTCTGAAATGGAGGAATTTATTCTGAGCATCTCAGATCTACCTTTGATGTAGTTACAAGCTAAAGGCCATATGAAGAAGAAAAAAAAAGTTGTAACTTACCCCATATAACTTAGAGGCAGGGGAGATTTGAGAGATAAATTATTTACAGGAATTAAAGAAGACACAACAGGGCTCTTGTTGTTTATTAAGAGTGAGTGATTTTCAAACTTGGTTAAGTTATATTTCAACAGATTCTGTCTTATACTTTATTTCACCAGCATCAAGGTGGATGAAGAAAATGTTAAAACTCTTTTTTGTCATTCTCCAGAGAAGATAATGGGATTTCCCTATTAGTATTTCTTCCCTCATATCATACTGAAGCATTAACTTCTAATAATATTATCATGATAGATTACTAAGCAACTGAATCAAAGTAAGAGCCATAATGATAAATTTCCTTCTGATACTCCCATAAGGAAATTTATTAAAAGTTCATAAGATGGATGGCACTGTTTATGGACAATATTCATTCATTTTATAGCATTAAAGGAAAAACAGAGGCAACTGAGAATGAATCTAGCAAATATATTCAGATCAGGCTGTGCCTTTTCACTAGTCAGCAAATTTCACCAGCTACCATCCAGAACTTGGAGGTAGAAGCTATCTTCAGGGGTGTGCTAATAGAAGTGTAACAACTAGCTCTCAGAAGAAGCTCAGATTTGCATTTTTTCTTTCAGTCTCCGAAAAGAAAATACATCACAGTCGATTTGAAACTACCCATATGACATCACTGACCTCTGAGTTGGAAAGAAATGTGCAATTAGCCCTCACAAGTCACATGAGCCAGCTCTAACACAGCCATTTATCTTCCAGCAGTTGTAAAGTTGTAGTGTCCAAAGGGATTGGATGTAACATGTATGTTTCCAAAGGAGACTAGGATTAATAAGGAAAAAGTAACTAGAGGTAGATTTCCACCTCTATGGGAAAATCTTTCCAAGAGCAGCAGACCACATCTTTTGACTGATAGGAACTGGTGTATCAATGATTCAGCTCTTTGTCTTCCTTTTTGAGATAATCTGAAGCCTATGATCTCCACTGTCTGATGTGTTCTCCAGCAGAATTTAGCTTCAGGTGCTCTCAGTGGTTACGTGCTTGATAGTCACACTTTATCTATTACTTTTCCTTCCCAGTGAGTCCACATAAACTATTTGCACTCTATACCTTGTCTTAGTGTCTTAGTGGCTGCTATGGATACTTCTAAAGCTAATGTCCCTAGAAGACTAGAGAAGAACTAGTTCTCATGGCTTCATAAACCTCAGAAAAGTCAGTCAGATTAAAACAAAAATCAGTGAAATAAAATCCCCAAATACATTTAATTCTGTGCTCCATGTAAGGTTAGCTGAAAACTCTCACAAACTATAAACATGAATTACAATATTTTAAACATGTCTTCTTAGAAAAGTATTCTTCTACAGTATCATCAGAGTTCAAAAGTGAAAAGAATTGCTAAAATTCTAATCATATTCTTGGAAACATATGAAATAAAACATGGTGATTTTCTAATCTTATTACAATTGCACTGGTGATTTGTCATTCATTCATCCATTCACAAGTTTATTCAACACTCAGCATCTATTAGGTATTAGATGCTGTACTAATCACTGATCTTAGAGTAATGAACAAAACCAATAAATATTCCTGTAGCCCTGAGTTCACGGTGCTTACGTTTTAGTGTGAAATGTTGGAAAATAATTAAATATATAACATGTTAAATTATATTCAGTGCAAAAGATAAAATTAGGGACTGCTAGGCCAAAAACAGATTACAAATGTAATAAGTCAGAAATTCATGTACCAACAAAGTGATAATGGGGGTAATTTTTAAAAGCTGAGGAGGGGAACCTTATACATACAGGACAGAAGAGGTTCCATCATAATGGATTTGAGATGGGCTCTTGTGAGGCGTCCTCTAGAAATAGCGAGGGTTCCACATCAGAGTGAGAGTGAGCTAAGGAAGGAGCAGTAGAGGTGAGTCATGGAATACTGGAGAGAAGCAGATTTTATAAGATCTTGGATGTCATTTGTGCTAAAGGGCTTGGTCTTTACATACTGAGTTGGATGGGAGAGATCGGGAGAGATTTTAGAGGAAGAGTGAACGTGACTGACTTACTTTTCAAACGAACGTTAGCCTGACTTTCTTTAAAAACAGTATATGAAGGGAATTCCCTGGTGGTCCAGTGGTTAGGACTCAGCACTTTCACTGCCAGGGTCTGGGTTTGATTCCTCGTCAAGAACTAAGATACCACAAGCTGCGCGGCTTGGCAAAACAAAACAAAAACAAACCGCAAACAAACCAACAAACTAGTATTTAAATTATCATTTAAAGAGACAATTGACAAAGGGTTGAGGTCTTGGGTGTGGTCAATACCCACCCAATAGGGAATCAACCAGAAAGCAGGAGAGACAGATAGGAGATGTGTCGAAATCAAAGAGGCATAAGATGATGGTAGCTTCAATCAGGTTTAATGGCAGCGGAGGTGAAGAGAAACAGGCTTTGTATTCTGAAGTTAGAACTAATAGGACTAGTATGGATTGAATGTGTGGTTGGAGAGGGAAAAATGGAACAAGGAGAAAGATAGGGGTGCCTTTCAGAGAGATAAAAAAGACTCTTGGAGGAACTTAATTAAGGGGAGAAAAGCAAGGGTTTGGGTATAGTCTGCAGTTTGCCTTCCCAAATTTCTGCTTCCAGAATATTCAGTGATACTCCAGCAGTGATTTTGGCTTTCTCTTTTTCTCTGGGCTATCGCAAGTAATTCTGCCTTTCCTGGGCTTCTTTTCTCATAGTGATGTAAGAATTACTACGATTCTATTTTATTCTCAGTTGCTCATATTTTTGACATTTCTTAGTGTTCGTTGTCACCTAATGTGGCAGATTAAACAAGGCTGCCAATTCTTAACAATATTTCCATCAAAAGAAGAGTGTACACCCTGCACCTTTAATTTGTCAGGTCTTGATGAGTGCCTGGACAAATAGCACACAGTTAAAGTGACATCATACCAGTCCTCAGGAAACTGGTAGCTTCTACTTCTATCTGGAATACTCTATCTGGAAGCCCTGAGCCACCACGTAAGAAATCTTACTACCTCTCAATCACCATGCAGGAGAGTCCTCAAGTAAGTCAAGTAGTGGGTAGTTTGAGCTAATCCCAGCTTTTCATTCATCCCATCCAAGGTTACAGAGATGCAAGTGTTTAGCCCTTCAGACCAGACCAACTGTCAGTTGAATACCACTGAGAGATCTTAGTTGATGCCACATGGAGCTGAAGAACTGTCATCCTGATCCCAGTCTGAATTCCTGATCCACAAAAATGTGAGGTATAATAAAAAGGAGTTTTTAAGGCTCTTATATTTAAGGCAGTTTGTTATGTGGCAATACATAACTGGAACAGATCTAGGGGTTTTGCAGATATTTTCCATGGAGTTTTGGTTTTCTTATTCTAGTAACATTGGGAAGATTTTAAACTGATCTCTATACTACCACAGTCTTCTTGGAATTCCTCTTATTTACTCTGGTGTCCTACACAGCATTGCTTCTCAGAAAGAAAGCCACTGTACAGCGGTGTGAAATGCACAGATTTTGGCTGTTGTAGCAATAATGTGATAAATGCTTTGAATCAGATAGTAACATTTGGTCTGGTTTTTCCAAAGGCCAGAATATATGAATTTGGGAATCAAGATTCCAAGTAAGAATGAGTCCTCTTATTCGTATACCTAAAAATACCCTAATTTCAAAATTTTCCTTACCCTGTATTTCACATTTTATTGGTTTTGATATTTTAATTCCAAGGAGTGAAATATTTCTTTCAAAGCTCAGAATGATTCCTTAAATTCAGCAAAATATCTGGCCATTTCGGCATCTTCATGGTACTGAACCAATAGGAAAATAAAGGATTACTGTATACCTTGCTGCGATTGATCTTTTCTATCTTTAATAGGCATTAAATTATGGAAAATTATTTTGTCCATATATGAAAGATGACCATGAGAGGAGAAATATTGTGTCTTAGTGTGTTTCTTAGTGTGGGGAGAAATATGAATTTCTTTCTTAGTGTGATATATATATATATATATATATATATATACCTCCTTGGTCCTCTTAGGATCAACTTTATATTTGTGGAATATAGGATTTCTTTTTTTTTTTTTTTTTTTTTTTGCAGTATGCAGGCCTCTCACTGTTGTGGGCTTCCCGTTGCGGAGCACAGGCTCTGGACACGCAGGCTCAGTGGCCATGGCTCACGGGCCCAGCCACTCCGCGGCATGTGGGATCTTCCCAGACCGGGTCACGAACCCGTGTCCCCTGCATCGACAGGCGGACTCTCAACAACTGCAGCACTAGGGAAGCCCTAGGATTTTTTAAACATGGTCTAGTGAATATTTTTATCTAAAATTTATTAAGGAAGGTTGCTCTGATATTCATAAAATTGATTATAAAATTTCCTCCAATTGTGTTGTCACTGTCCAGTATTATTATCAATGTTTTGATAGTCCAGTGATAAGACTTGAGAGATTTGGCTATACACAAGAACTATTTGTATTAGAGAACAATGACATCAGTTAGCAGGTTGGTTAAGTCCAGTCATAAAGCCAAATGCTCTTAATATCTTCTTTATGAAGATATTTTTGATCACTATTATAGGATATTTTATCCTTATTGATTAATTCTCGTTTTCAACCTTTCTATTGTGCATCTTAAATTTATTATTTTTTTTTTTTTCGGTACGTGGGCCTTTCACTGTTGCGCCCTCTCCTGTTGTGGAGCACAGGCTCTGGATGCGCAGGCTCAGCGGCCATGGCTCACTGGCCCAGCCGCTCCACGGCATGTGGGATCCTCCTGGACCGGGGCACGAACTGGCGTCCCCTGCGTCAATCGGCAGGCACACTCTCAACCGCTGCGCCACCAAGGAAGCCCATTAAATTTAAATTTTTGATTTTGTATACATTTTATATTGATTTTCAAATAAATTATTCAGTGTTTTACATTTTATCCTCTTCCAATTTACTTTTATTTCATATTTCAGTACTACATTACATGGCTTGCCAACATCATTTAACACAGTATTTTCTCAACTGAACCAGTGTTTCAATTGGACAGTAATAAAACACACTCTCCTTGTTTTTTCTCCAATTTGACTAGCCTTGTTAACCTGCTCTGCCATTTTCTCCTTATCTTTTCAACCTCATAGGATATGTCTTGCGAAATCTCTATCCACACTCACTCTCTAAGTGAACTTTTCTTAGAAATAAATTATGAACTAGTTTCATAATTTTAAATATCATCTAACTGCTGATGATTTAAGGACCAACTACTAAAAAAAAAATAATGTATATTGCCCAGGATCCAATTTCTTATATGTTTTCTGGCTGTGATAGATTTTCAAGTCATCGGCATTTAACAAACTTTCCTAGAGTAGCATATTAAGCTACAAGACATATATTTTTTTTGCTTTGAAATAAACTGCTTCATAAAATAATTTAATGTAAAGTGTGATATTCATAAAAGTGTCATCAAAGTATTATTTTAGCAGGCATTCCAAATAATATTAACTAAAAATGTGCCTAGTACTTTAAATAACATTTAATTGAACCATTTCAAGAAATCTGTAGATATTTTCATTAATATTTTATAGACATTTATTACAGATATTTAACAAATTAAATAATTTACTCAAAGTAACAGTGCAATGGTGTGTCTCTAATATGACTTCTCTGTTGCTTCAATTATAGCTTAAATAAATACTCTTTCTTTTCAGTGCCTAGGATTAAGGAAAATCAACCCATAAATTATATTATATATAAATAAAATATGTAAAAATAATATATAAATACAAATAAGTAGTGTATATTAAACTATAAGTTTATAATAAGTATTATAACTATAATAATTATAAATATGTGTATTATAAGTGTTATTAGTATATGATTGCTTATAAGTGTATTATAATATATAACTATGTATAATGCGTATATATATGTATATATAGATAGCTATATTGTAACCATTGTATAATTTAAAGACTTCTGTATTCTGCCCTGAAAATTAATGTACTCTTTTCTTTATTATATTATTTTATTGTGCAGAGTTCAGAATTTTTAGGATTAAATCTCTGTCTCTTTACCAGCTCAAATAGTCCCTTAGCTGTAGACAGAGTGATAATCTGGCCTGTGATGAGAAGTGAGCAGATAATGGGGTCCTAGACTGTGGCTCCAGGGTTAACCAGGGTAAGATAACCTATTTCATAAGGTAAATCTGATGTATTTATTAAGTGCTTAAAGCAGCTCCAGAAGCATGTTATATGCTGTATACAGCTGTCTAGTTTTGTTCATTTTACTCTGCTTCTGGAGAAAACATGGACCACACATATGCATAGGTAATGAGTATAACTAAGTCTCTTGTTTATAAAAATGGTACTATTTTTAAAAGTTATTAAAACATTTTTACAATCTGGATTTTATAAATTTAATAATTTTGAATAGGAAAACCAAGATTGTGTTCATTGCACAAGTTTTAAAATATGGAGACACAGGAGAATATCCAATGCTTCTCTCAAAAATCTTTGCATGTAATTTTATCACTGCCTTGTTTCTTTGCATGAAATCATCAGTTTTTCTGTGAGGGCACCATTATGTGGCTAATAAAACTAGCATTCTAATTTTTAAAACATGTAAAATTTCTATCGGCATTTTAACAAACAGGTAGACATATTCTTTTTCAAAAATGCTCCTACTTCTTCATAGAGCTATTGATTACCATGAAAGCTTCTGGTAGCATGGGAAATCCTTAGACAAATGAACTGAAAACTGATGACGAATATAGCTGAATTTGGCACAGATTAATGCAGGCAATGCACAATTTAGACTCAATAATTTACTTTTAGAATATTATTGTCCTTCGATGGACAACTCCCAAATTTTTGCCTACCAAAAAACCCCTAAAACCTTAGTCAAATTTTTTCTCCTGAGAATAGCTGCAAGCATATGGGTGTGCCCAAGAGTGCAGCAAACACCTAGGATGCCTTTATTGGTATCATGCCATTGAAGGGATATTTGTAATCTTTGGTGCCAAGTATTTTTTCATATCTTTGAATGAGAAGGATGCGCTCTTTGACACTGTGATATCCCACTGTCATATTGAAGAATTGTCTCAGCTGTACTGCAGCTGGATTCTTTTTCTTTTTAAATTTTTAATGCATCCAGCTTATTTATTATTATTATTTTTATTTATTTATTTATTTATTTTGCGGTATGTGGGCCTCTCACTGTTGTGGCCTCTCCCGTTGCGGAGCACAGACTCCGGATGCACAGGCTCAGTCGCCATGGCTCACGGGTCCAACCGCTCTGCGGCATGTGGGATTCTCTCAGACCGGGGCACGAACCCATATCCCCTGCATCGGCAGGAAGACTCCCAACCACTGCGCCACCAGGGAAGCCCCTATTTATTATTTTTACCGGGATAAGAACACAACAAAATTTAAGTGCACAACGCAGTATTATTAACTGTAATTCAGCTCTTCTCATCTCTGTCTGTCAAGAGTTGTATTATTAAGTATTATATAATGTATTTTAGGATTCAAATCCTGCCTCTACTTTTTATAAGCTATGTAACAGCAAACAAACCAATTAACATTTATGAGTTTCAGTTTACTCATCATTAAAATAAATATATGACAAAGGAGCCAAGAATATACGACAGAGAAAGGAAAGTCTCTTCAATAAACGATGGAGAAGCTAGTCAGCCACATGCAGAAGAATGAAGCTAGACCACTATCTTACATCATATACAAAAATTAACTCAAAATACATTAAAGATTTGATGTAAGGTCTGAAACCATAAAACTCCTAGAAGAAAGCATAGGCAGTATACACTTCGCCATCGGTCTTAGCAATATCTTTTTGGATATGTCTCCTCAGAAAAGGGAAACAAAAGCAAAAGTAAACAAGTGGGACTACATCAAACTAAAAGTTTCTGCTGCAAAGGAAATCATCAACAAAATGAAAAGATGACCTACCGAACGGGAGAGGACATTTGAAAATCGTATATCTGATAAGGAATTAATAGCCAAAATTTATTAAAAAACTCATACAACTCAACAACATAAAGACAACAAACCACCTTCAAAATGGGCAGAGGATCTGAATAGACATTTTTTTCCGAAAGAAGACACACAGATGGATAACAGGCACATGAAAAGATGTTCAACATCATTAATTATTAGGGAAATGCAAATCAAAACCACAATGAGATACCACCTGACACCTGTCAGAATGGCTATCATCAAACAGACAAGAAATAACAAGTGTTGGTAAGGATGTGGACAAAAGGGAACTCTTGTGCACTGTTGGTAGGAATGTAAATCTGTGCAGCCACTATGGAAAACCGTATGGAAATTCATTCAAAAATTAAGACTAGAACTAACATATGATCCAACTCTTCCACTTTTTTGTGTGTCTACCAGAAATCCACTTTTTAAAAATTGAAGTATAGTTAATTTACAATGTTGTGTTAGTTTCAAGTATACAGCCAAGTGATTCATATATATGTATATGATATATATATATATATATATATATATGGAACAACCTAAGTGCCCATGGATGGATGAATGAATAAAAAATATACATTTGAGAGTCCGCCTGCCGATGCAGGGGACACGGGTTCGTGCCCCGGTCCATGAAGATCCCACATGACGTGGAGCGGCTGGGCCCATGAGCCATGGCTGTTGAGCCTGCGCGTCCGGAGCCTGTGCTCCACAACGGGAGAGGCCACAACAGTGAGAGGCCCGCGTACCACACACACATACACACACAAAAAATATATATATATATATATATATATATATATATATATATATATATATATATATACAGTTTATATATACAGTGGAATCTACTCAGCCATTAAGAAAAGATGAAATCTTGCCATTTGCGACACGGATGGAACCTGAGGGTATTATGCTAATTGAAATACATCAGACCTAGAAAGACAAACACTGTATGAGTTCATTCACATGTGTAACAAAACAAAAGAAAAAAAGAAAAGAAAGGAAACACATAGATATATAGAACAGACTGATGTTTACCAGAGGGTAACAGGGTTGGGAGGAGGGCAAAAGGGGTAAAGTGGTCAATTGTATGGTGATGGATGGAAAGTAGACTTTTGGAGGTGACCATGCTGTAGTGTGTTGAATTATAATGTTGTGCACATGAAACATATATAATGTCATAAACCAATCTTACCTCAATAAAAAGTAAACCTGAAAAAATGTTGATAATATTGCCTGTTTATACTTACCTGCTAACAAGTATAATATCAAAAGGAATATTACTCATATGATTAGGTGGTAAACAATGGAGTTCTATGAATTTATAAAATCTTAATATTAATTCAAATTTTTATGTTTGAGGTGTATATCTATAGCCTCTGAACTATCCTTTGAAACAGGATGCACAATAAAATGTTTATATTCATGTCAGTATTATTTCTCTTAAAACAGAATAAAATATAGAAAAATACCAAGAATTTCTGATTTTCCTCACTTGCTTGTTAACATTCTCTAGAACATTTAAAAATACCTCTTGGCCAGACTCATAGAATCATGTACTCTGCTCTAATTATTCCCTATTCAAGAGAAATAAGAATTTCATTGCTTTTTATGTACAACCCTACAACTACTGAAATAGAAAATTTGGCATGCATTCCTAAGACAGGAGAAAGATGTAAATAGAAAACATTCAACTTCTTGGAAGCACAGTCCTTACAAAGGGAAAAATATATATTTACAGCTATCAGGAGACACATGCTTTTGTTGATAAGATTTTATTCTTCTTACAATAATGCTTAGTTTATGTCAGTCAATCAGAATGTGTACTTGAGGTCATCAGTTTAAAGATGGGGCAGCCCCAGCTGCCATATCCACCTCATACTGATTATCTTTTCATATTATTTGCACAAGCAGCTTGGGTCATTCTAATAGATAAGTAGATCAAACAAGAATCATGATAAGGAGGTTAATAGGTAGTTCAACAAAAGTCAACCATATTTATTTGAACTTTCATCAAGTTATTTGAATAAATGAAAAGAGTGATGTCAGTAATACCCCAGCCTTTGTCCATTGACAAAGGTCAACAGACAGCTATCTACACACACACAAAAAAAACTCCCTGGGAGAGCTCTAGAGTCCAGTTAAGAAACTTCAGCAAAGTAGAACAACAACAGCAAAACAACCAAAAAAAAAAAAAAAAAACCCTGAAAATAACCACATAAAAAGTGAAGGAAAAACAGCTCCATTTTGCCTGGATAGTCCCGTCTTTCAAGCCAGCATTGCTCAGTGTCCAGAAGCAACTCTTCAACCAAGAGCTTCTTCTACCAGAATAGGGAGAGCAGAGTGAGTAACCAGCTTCCCCAGCCTTTTGGGGCACCTCATGAAGGACCTGCTTCAGTTTCACCCCATCCAAAGACTGGCAAAGCTGAGACACATAGAGACGGCTAGAAACAAGGAAGAAAAGCAAGGGATATCAGCACCAGCCAGTGTATTAGAGCCATCTTAAAAACAGCATACTGACTGGTCGGAATTCCAAATCAGACAACATATGCAGAAACCATTCACAGGGTTTGCATGTAGAAGATGCTAAATAGAGATTAAATTCTTCAGTACCTATGCTCAACATTTTCTCTTCTGTAGTAAGTCAGCACCACTTCTGTACTTCATGGCAGACAATACTATTTGGTTATCTAACAGCCATTTATCTCCTTCTTTGTGCAAAAAAACAATAAAAAGAAAACATTTTTCTGGATGACAACAGTAACCCTACGTCACTTGTCCAGATACTTGCTTTCTCAGCTTGGTTTGCAAACTAGACATGGTTATAAAACCATACATACAAATATAAACATATTTGTTTACCACTCACACCATCTTTGGATTTAGGCATGAAAAGTTGTGTTGAATGAAAAGGCATCATAATAAGATTCAGGGCAACACACACAGTGGTGAGGAATAGAATGATTAATTTGCTGACCTTCTTTAAGATCCCCTGGTAGTAGGATAATTAAGTCTTTGTTTCTTTAGCCACTGTTAGTTGTGAACTCTGTTATTTATAATTGACATAATTCTAAATTGAATAATCAAAAATTGCTGTGCTTGTATATACTAATTTTCTTCTGAAATCATGGTTATGAATGTGTATGTTTTAAATCAATGCTGCTAATATAAATTATTCAATTTATGAATTTAATATTGTTTGGCAAATTTAGGAAATGAATAAATACATCAGGCCTGGTTCCTACTCACAGAGATCTTTCAATGTATTGTGGATATAAAAGCAAGATTGTATGTCACCTTTAAGACAAGGCTCTCTTGCTTCTTCCCAAACCCTCTCCTTCTCCTCTGATCCTGAAGGATCACGTCAATGCCTCTAAAATGATAATCTGTGCATATTCTAATGTTCTCACAGTATTTTTTTTCAAGAGGTAATATTACCCAGTATCAATAACACTATTTCATTCAATGTCTTGAACAGGATATTGTACATTCAGACACTTCATGCATGTATTCATACATTACTTAATTTGTTTATTTAATAGACATTGCTTGAACAGTAGTGATGGGCAGATTCTTTTTTTGTTGTTTTTTTTTTAATTAATTTTTATTGGAATATAGTTGATTTACAATGTTGTATTGGTTTTTGCTGTACAGAAAAGTGAGTCAGTTTATACATATACATATAACCACCCTTTTTTTAGATTCTATTCCCATATAGGTCATTACAGGGTATTGAGTAGAGTTCCCTGTGCTATACTGTAGGTCCTTATTAGTTATCTATTTTATATATAGTAATGTGTATATGTCAATCCCATCTCCCAATTTATCCCTCCACCACTTCCCCCTTGGTAACCATAAATTTGTTTTTCTACATCTGTGACTCTATTTCTGTTTTGTAAATAGGTTCATTTGTACCATTTTTTTAGATTCCACATATAAACAATATCATATATTTGTCTTTCTCTGTCTGACTTACTTCACTCAGTAGGACAATCTCTAGATCCATCCATGTTGCTGCAAACGGCATTATTTTGTTATTTTTATAGCTGTGTAATATTCCATTGTATACATGTATATACATCTTCTTTATCCATCCTTCTGTCGATGGACATTTAGGTTGCTTCCATGTCCTGGCTATTGTAAATAGTACTGCAATGAACACTGGGGTGCATATATCTTTTCAAATTATGAAATTTTCTGGCTATATGCCCAGGAGTGGGATTGCTGGATCATATGGTAGCTCTGTTTTTAGTTTTTTAAGAAATCTCCATGCTGTTCTCCATAGTGGCTGTAGCAATTTACATTCCCATCAACAGTGAAGGAGGGTTCCCTTTTCTCCACACCATCTTCAGCATTTATTGTTTGTAGATTTTTTTTGAAGATGACCATTCTGACCAGTGTGAGGTGATACTACATTGTAGTTTTGATTTACATTTCTCTGATAATTATTGATGTTGAGCATCTTTTTCATGTGCCTCTTGGCCATCTGTATGTCTTCTTTGGAGAAATGTCTGTTTAGATCTTCCACCCATTTTTTGATTGGGTTTCTTTTTTTTTTTCTTTTTGATATTGAGCTGCATGTGCTGTTTGTATATATTGGAGATTAATCCCTTGTTGGTCGCTTCAATTGCAAGTATTTTCTCCCACTCTGTGGGTTGTCTTTTTGTTTCGTTTATGGTTCCTTTGCTGTGCAAAAGCTTTCAAGTTTCATTAGGTCCCATTTGTTTATTCTTGTTTTTATTTCCATTATTCTAGGAGGTGGGTCAAAAAACATCTTGCTGTGATCTATGTCATAGAGTGTTCTGCCTATATTTTCCTCTAAGAGATTTTTAGTGTCTGGCCTTACATTTAGGTCTTTTATCCATTTTGAGTTTATTTTTGTGTATGGTGTTAGAAAGTGTTCTAATTTCATTATTTTACATCTAGCTGTCCAGTTTTCCCAGCACCACTTATTGGAGAGAATGTCTTTTCTTCATTGTATACTCTTACTTCCTTTGTCATAGATTAGGTGACCTTAGGTGTGTGGGTTTATCTATGGACTTTCTATCCTGTTCCATTAATCTATATGTCTGTTTTTGTGTCAGTACCATACTGTTTTGATTACTGTAGGTTTGTAGTATAGTCTGAAGTCAGGGAGCCTGATTCCTCCAGCTCCATTTTTCTTTCTCAAGATTGCTGTTGCTATTCGAGGTCTTTTGTGTTTCCATACAAATTTTCAGCTTTTTTGTTCTAATTCTGTGAAAAATGCTCTTGGTAATTTGATAATGATTGCATTGAATATATAGATTACTTTGAGTAGTATAGTCATTTTGACAATGTTTATTCTTGCAGTCCAATAACATGGTGTATCTCTCTCCATTTTTTTGTGTCATCTCTGATTTCTTTCATCAGTATCTTATAGTTTTCTGAGTACAGGTCTTTTGCCTCCTTAGGTAGGTTTATTCCTAGGTATTTTATTCTTTGTGATGCAATGGTAAATGGGATTGTTTCCTTAATTTCTCTTTCTGACATTTCATTGTTAGTATATAAGAATGCAAGAGATTTCTGATTATTAATTTTATATCCTGCAAATTTACCAAATTCATTGATAAGCTCTAATAGTTTTCTGGTAGCATTTTTAGGATTTTCTATGCATAGTACATCTCATCTGCAAACAGTGACATTTTTACTTCTTCTTTTCAAATTTGGATTCCTTTTATTTCTTTTTCTTCTTTGATTGCTGTGGCTAGGAGTTCCAAAACTATGTTGAATAAAAGTGGAGAGAGTGGACATTCTTGTCTTGTTGATGGGCAGATTCTTGAGGGGAGTAAGCATGTTTTTAAAGGTGAAGAAGACACAATTCCTGTCCTCTAGGAGCTCATGGTTTACTTTTACAAATTAACAAAAATGCATTGTATACTTTTAAAGTACATTATTACAAAATTAATGAAACAAAAACGGCACCACCACCACCACTACCAACAGTAATGTAATTAACTCTAATTAACTCAAGCAGAAAGGCTTGCAAAGTAATTCATAACAAAAGATACATATAAGCTTAATTGTGAATATTGTGCTGCCTTTGGAAGATGAAGAAAAAGATGAAAGAAGACCTTAATCCTATGGAAGAAACTTGAAAAATCCAATTAAGAAAAAGTATATATTTTTATGGTGTTTTAAGGACATTGGAGAGCTGTGGGGAAAAAACAAGAATCAGATGAGCTAAAATTCCAGTTGGGAAAAAGCCATTCCTGGTGTAACTGAGATTGTTGACCATTTTCAACCCTGGGCATATTTGTTGGGTATGAGCTTATTCGGAGGTTTTTGAAAGTCAAGGGTTGAGCTAGTTCACTAGGATTTCCATAGGAAGAGGAAAAGCTTGTGATGGCCCTTTAGGCTGGCAATTTTTTTTAGCAATCTATAAAAGTAATAGATGCATGGTCAGTTTTAACCATGGGACATTTACAAATGATGGAAGAGTGTATCAATCTGGGAAAGGATGAAAGAGTCTGGAAGGGTAGAGTTAAATCATATGTAGTCCTCTGATGTTTAAGAGACAAAGTACCAATAAAGGAAGAAATTGACACCAAAAACATGACCTTTAAGTATTCAAAACCAAATAGAAGTGAAATGTGTATAATTAAGCTGTAGCCCAGACAGTGTCAACCCAGATAAATCAGTGCTCTTCATCCTACAGACCTGTCAGGAGTTCAGCTGAGCTGGGAGAGAGAGCTGAGCTGTCAGTTATTGGAGTAGCTCATTAAAGCAACAAACCAAATTCTTTTCCCTTATAAGTTATTACGTTACTACAAAATATTGAGTAGAGTTCCCTGTGCTATACAGTAGGTCTTTGTTTGTTATCTATTTTATATATAGTAGTGTGTATCTGCTAATTTATCCCTCCCCACCCCCTTTCCCCCTTGGTAACCATAAGTTTGTTTTCTATGTCTGTGGGTCTATTTGTTTTGTATATAAGTTCATTTTTATCTTTCTTTAAAATTCCACATATATATGATATTTGCTGAGCACCTGAAACTAACACAACATTGTAAATCAACTATACTTCAATTAAAAAAGCAACAAGTCAAAAATGAAAGAGTTGATCTTTTAATCACTTACTATGATGTTATAAGCAAGAAGCTAAAACTGGAGTAAGCATAGACTCCTGTATTCTATTTTCTTAACAAGGAAAGGTGCATGAGTTGGTGCATGGAAGCTTCTGTTAGTCAGTGCAGACGTGGTGGTCACCTCACTGTTGAGGAAACCCTGAACCAAAGCCTCAGAGAGATTTTATGGACTGGGGGGCTGAGGGGAAGGGTGTTGAGTCAGTGGGGTAAGTGTCTTCAAGTTTTCTCCTCTTTTCCCCATAAACAGCCCTCAGCAGAGGTGTCTGAAGAGGACATATACCCAATGCCTCAGATAAAGAGACTTAGAAATGAAGGTATCAGGTCTAGAAATGAGAATATGTGAAGGGCATAACTGGGCCAAGGAGCTGAGTCCTTAAGTAAAACTTGGATACACTCTCTGTGCCCCAAGTCTGATGTGGGGAGGCAGTTTCCCAGCTGAGGTCTGCCAGGGAAAGCCTTTTTAATTGCCTATTTTCAGGCTTGAAAAAATCACATATATGTTTTAAGACAGGAGCTGGACTCCTCAGACTTGATATAGAAAAAATCATGAACAAAGTTTGAGGAAAAGTAACATTGTCTTAAGTTTTTACACATTTAGAACATACATAATAAAAATATTACCAGATTTACAAATGTGACTAATAAGAGAAATTTTCTAAAATACACACAAACACACAGATAATGGTGTCAGTAATAAATAACTTTAAACTACTATGGATGTGTTAAAAGAAATAAGAAGAAATGTAGGAAAAGCTGGACCCAATGGATGTAAAGACAGAGCATTTCAAAAGACTATTAAACTATCTATAACAGCCACAACAATAAAACAAACTGACAAAAACTGACATTTTATAATTGAAAACTGAGGTATTTGTAATTAATAACTCATTGTTTGATAGCAATGTGAGTGCAGCAAAAGATTGTATTAGTGAGTTGAAAAATTGGCTATTAAGAAAAATACTACAATGAACATGAGTGTGCAGATATTTGTTTGAGATAGTGATTTTGTTTTCTTTGGGTATATACACAGAAGTGAGATTTCTGGGTTATATGGTCATTATATTTTTGCTCTTTTGAGGAAACGCCATACTGTTTTCCGTAGTGGCTGTACTAATTTGTATTCAACCAACAGTGTATGAGAGTTCCTTTTTCTCCACATCCTCGCCAGGACTTGTTATCTTTTGACATTTTCATAATAGCCATCCTAACAGGTTTGAGGTGATATCTCATTGTGATTTTGTTTTGAATTCCTGTGATGATTAGTGATGTTGAACATATTTTCATATACCTGTTGGCCATTTTTAGGTTTTCTCCGGGAATCCTGCTTCTGGGTATCTATCCAGAATAATTTAATCAGGTTCTCAAAGGGATATCTGCACTCCCATGTTTATTGCTGCATTAGTCACAATAACAAAATGTGGAAACAACCTAAATGTCAATTGAACAGATGAATGGATAAATAAAATGTGGTATATACATACAATGAAATACTATTCAGCTTAAAAAAAAAAAAGTAAATCATGTCTCCTTTCATGGATAAACCATTGAGGATAAAACATTTACCTTTATATGAATAAACCTTAAGGATGTTTTGCTAAGAAAAATAAGCCACTCAGCAAAAGACAAAATACTGTATTATTCTACTTATATTTCTAGAAAAGAATCAAACTCCAAGAAGCAGAGAGTAGAATGGTGGTTGTCAGGGGCTGGGGGGAAAGGGAAATGGAAGTCGCTAGTTAATGGACATAAAACTTCAGCTATGCAAGATAAGTAATTTCTAAAGACCTACTGTACAGCATTGTGCCTATAGTTAATATAGAATTGTGCATTTCAAAATTTCTTGAGAGAGTAAATATGTTACGTATACTTATCAAATTAAAAAAATATTGTATACCATAATTCTCTTGCTTTACTCTCTAGATATCCTCAATAAGCAGTTTGTTGTTGATTCTCCTTCTAACATAGACTCCTAAATTCCATTATAGAATGGCTAAATCTGAGAATCTAGTTATTTTGAAAAAGTACTACATGAAGTCCCCAATGAGAGAAGAGATGTGCATGAGATATTTTATGTAATCTACGTATGTCATGAAAGAGCTTTCCACTTGTGTAATTAACATTTCCACTTGTGTAATTAACATTTGAACAAGAGTGCTTTGAGTTGTGTGGCATTCGGTAAACAATATGAAGTCTACTTTAATAAAACAATAAAACCAACAATTAAGAAAAAAGTGTATTCTGGGCTTCATAGAAATTTAACTACAAGACAAAAGAACAGTGAAACATTTTAAAAAGAAAACTTAATGTGATTCTTTCTCACACTGTGTTATGACTCAGAGTGATAACAATGTTGTAATGGCAGTCAAATGAACTCAGAGATGTATGATACTAGGGAGATCAGGAGAAACAAAAAGCCTCCTTTGCATTTAAATTTTTAATAGTGACTGTGCAGTTTGAGACTTCTTGAGTTTTTGACGTGAAGTGAAACTCTTTTATTACATCACTCTCATCTCCATTTATAAAGTTTTATAACAAAAAAAGTAGACATAGAAACTAATAATAATCTTTATTATAATATAAATACCCAGCTGAAATTTGTTGGCTATCCCTCAGGCCCAAGATATTATATTTGCTTAACAAAATATCTCTTTTTAATTTGGAAAAATATAGATAGATGGGTAGATTAAAGAAATAGATAGATGTAGTTTTATTGTTTTAAAATAACTTTATATTTATAAAGAGGCAAAGCAGTTAAAATAAGTGCTCTAAATAGATAATTTGCCTAAATTCTTAAACACTAAAATATCAAGTTTAGTTTGTTACATATAAGCAAAACTTTACTGTATTTTCTTGTTTAATATTAATTTGAGTGAAATACACTGAGAAATTATCAACTTTTTTGAGCTAAAAACAGACAGAGGATTTGTTTTACTTTTCTATTTTGCTTGGAATGTTTTAGTCTTCTATATAGTCTTGCTGAGGACTCCAAAATAAAATTTATCAAAGTCGAGATGATTTGGTTAGTGAGATGGAGGAGAAAAACTGATGTATCTCTAAGAAAATATAGAGCTCTACCAAACACAGGTTGAAAAACTTCTAAATTAACCTAAGCTGTCCATTTTCAGATGAGGAAAGGAAAGACAAAGTAAATTAGCTGAGGTTTTAGGGCCGATTAGATTCTTATCCAGGACTCCAGCATTTTACAAAATTTCCTGTAATGGCAGAGACTACATTGATTCATGATGTTGATAAGATCATTTTGCAGTAAGCATTGATCATTTATATTTTCATAGAATATGTTCCATTTAGCCATTATAAATAGTTGTTTATCTCATTTACTTATTTTAACATGATAAAAAAGAATAATGAGACATAATAATAATAATGGACTTTTTTCCCATTCTCTCTACTGAGGACTCCTGGGAAGAATGGGTCACTTTGACCCAATGACCTCTGATAACATTCCTTCCTAGGTCAACATGCTATTAGTGCTCACTAGTAGAAGGACCATGGGGAGTCATTATGAAGGATGTTTCTAATCTGTCTACATTTCATATTGAAAATAAAACTGGGAATTATGGAGCATGACTGACTAGGGAGTGGACTATTTTTTTTTTAATTTAATGATGTAAGTAATAAATTTCAAACAGAGATCTCTTTTTTTGTGGGTGAGCCTATCTCCCACATATATTACTCAGAGTGGAACTTGTGTGTGAAATCTGAAACTAAAAATTCATCTAAACCTGGGAACAAATCCACAGTTTGGGAGATCTGCCTCTGATGGTCTTAGGATCAGACTTTTTCTGAGCTTGGAGTTTGTATATATCTTTTGAATTTTAAAACAGTTTGGAATTAAGTTTTCTAATTGATCTGGGCCTGAGTTATCAATTCAACTTTTTTTATTTTTATAAATATCAAAGTTTATGCTATAGTTTCTATTTTAATAGTTGTTTAAGACTTACTATATCATATATGAATTCTCTTTATAAAACCCCATTTTGACCAATTGACTTTTTGATGTCTGTTTTCAGTTTTTCTGGGGTTTACTTCTATAATTATTACATTTATGCTATACTAATTTAAGACAGTATTTGTCAGTACACCATTATGTGATATGATGAAATTAGTACATTAGTTTGAATTGTCTCTGGAGAAGTGCATTTTCCCTTAACAGCAATCTAGTTACTTGTCTCCAGATGAACTACAAACGCTAAATAAGTGAAAAAAAAGAGACATGGTGGTCACAGTAAGAATCTCTCAATGATTATATCTTTTTAAAATCAGGAAAGAAACATCTCCATTTTCAGATTTTGCCCCAAATTTTCCCAATCAATTTTCCATTCTGTGTGTCATAGGATAATATATCATGCTCTGGTAAGTAATATTCTTAAAGTGACCCCTTTGGATTCTTTCCACATGTTTTATGCTTTTAAATGTATTAAACATGTTAAACTCCTTTGTTTAGATAGTAACAGTATTTACCATTAAGAACTACGTTTGTCAAACAGTAACAAAGAACCTTCACACAATAACTAACAGTGGCTTCAAAATGTAGATGTTTATTTTTCTTCCTCATGAAAGTTTCAAGTTTGGCAATTCAGGGCTTATTATGGGGTCTCTGGTCCAAGAAGTCCCCAGAGACTCAGGTTTTTGCTACCTCTGTTATTCAAATGTCCACATTAAGGATGGTTTTCATTTCAAGATCAACTCATAGCCCTAATAGGTGCTTCAGGACCAGTTACCATAAACAAATTCTGGCAGTACTTAGGAGCAGGAAATGAAGAAAAAGGGGAAAAGAGTGCTTTACATCCTTGCTTACACTGAATTGGCCAAGACCTGAGCATATCTTACTATGAGAGATAATCTTACTATGAGAGATGGTGCACAAAGACTGAAAGCAGGCTGAGTTTATCTTGCCTTTGCCATTACTAGCTCTATGTATTTGGGCAAATCAAACATTCCTCAGTTTCCACATATATTAAATGGGAATATAATAATAGTACTATCTCAGAGTCTTATTTCATATATATATTTTTTAAAATTTTAAATTTACTAATAGATGTTTCAAACTTAGACCAGTACTTATCATATAGGGTATACTCTACCAAGTATTTAGCATTGCTGTCATTAATTATTATTATTTCTTCTGGAAAGCTAGATGTTAGCTATAAATTGAGGATTCCATTACTTTGGAAGAAGGAGAAATTGTAATAGGGAAATAATTAGCATTCATACACTCATTGTATAACAGAAATGTAAATTTTTAAAAAGTAGTCTGTAACAGTAACATCAGTGTCTGAATTTATGTCAAAAAGGAATTTTGCGGTCATGGGTCTATTCCTCTCAATGCTCCACTCCAGTCATATAGAAATGATGGATAAATTATGAAGACAATAATCAAGTAGGCATAGCTTTGGTTGCAAACATGATAGCACTTCAGTAATTCGCAAGAGGAATTATTAGTCCAGGTTCAAATCTTAGGCATAACAGGCTCAAGGAATGGAAACAGGCAAATGTTTTAAAGACTTGGCTATTATGTAGGGTTAGAGTGAATCAGAAACACTCCACATGCAGGAGGTGTGGAGGGCCAGGCTGCTTGTAGGAAAGCAGGGGTAGAGGGTAGCCCTGGAAAGTAACCCAGGAAAGACCACCACAAGTGCCAGAAACAGCAGCTCTGAGAAGTCAATTATGAGAGTGACAAGGACACAACGAGGTTTTGGTTGACATCACAAGCTAGTTCAGAGATGGCATCTACAATATCTTGATGTCATCATAGGATTAGCAGGCTGACATTCTAATATAACACCATTATGCGCTGAATTGTGGTCCCTCAAAATTCATATATTGAAGCCTAAATCCCCAGTATGTCACAATATGACTGTATTTGGAAACTGAACCTTTAAAGCAGTAATTCAGTTTAAATGATAGCATATAGATCTTAAATCAATATGACTAGTGACCTTGTAAAAGGACGGAATTTGGACACACAAAGGATCACCAGGAATGTATGTGCACAGAGGAAACACATGAACACGCAGGGAGAAGGTGGCCGTCTACAAGCCAAAGAGTGAGGTCTCAGGGAAACCAAACTTGCCAACAACTTGATCTTGATCTTATAGCCTCCAGAACTGTTAGACAATACATTTCCAATTGTTTAACTCACCGAGTCTATGGTATTTTGTTAAGGTAGCCCTAGCAGACTAGTACAAATACCTTGATCTGAAGTAGAGGAACCAAAAGGTCGATGGAAATGATTATGAAGAGATAGAAATACAGTCTTCATTACAACACATGCAGGTTAGGTCCACATCAGCCAGCAATTTGCAGAAATGCTGGGAAGAGAGAAGTGAGTAAGACAGACACAGTCCCAGCTCTTATCAGTCTTGCCTGCTAAAGAAAACAACCCATTATTTTTAATGTAAATACATACATATTAACATGTGCTGTGCCCCAAATCTCTTATCCTTTCACTTAAGTTTTAGATCTATTCTAATTTGGTAAGTATATAGGCACATCACTATTTTTAATAGGTTCACTTTATGGGTATATAATAGTTTGATTAAAAATACTACTTTTTGGCAGTTAGATTGTTTCTAAGCATCACTGTTATAAAAGTTTCAAAGCATCATTGTTATAAGAGTTTCACAGTGCAGTGTTTAAGGTGCTAGATTTATTTGGGTTCAGAATTTTCCTTCTGAGAACTTTACTGCTACCAGGTTAATGTGCTTTTGGTGTATGAAAGTGGAATTGGGAAGTTTCAGAAAATGTTCAGAAATCAATCAGTGGACCAGCTCTACAGTGAGCCAGCAGTTTTAAGATGTGACAAGATTCTTTTCAAAAATTTACTGTGAGAATAAATTTAGTCAAATATTGTATTTTTTATGAAATATCATAATATTGCCCATTGAATATTAAGATTGTGATTTCTTATATTTTATACAATATTAGTAGTATTTTTTCCTCATTGATTAGTATACTGAAATTCAGTACCAATGCAAAATGTGTCTTTAAATTTTTTAGTATATGTTAATAATTTTATACACAAGTGTTGATTGCTACATATAAAAAAAAGTCAAAAGTCTATGATAGTAGATAGTTCTCTGAAACTATGTCATAAAATGTTTATATACTTATTAGGAAATCAAGAAACCTTTTTTCCTTGCTTTAACCAGTGAAAAAGGGTAATTTTGGCTAAGTTTATAAAAAACAGAAAACAGATTCTATATATTATAAGTTGTTTCTGAATGGATTCAATTTCCTCTCTTTCTTTTCATTTTTTAAAAATATCAGGTTATATTCATTTCCAGTAAGGAGAATAGTCCCAACTACAGTCAATTTTATTTACTAGTTCATGAGCTATTCTATTAAAAAGATCTTCAATTCTTCTGCCATATATATCTTGCCATTAGAGTCTTTAAATACATCATTCTTCTTTGAAATGTATTTCTATATATCTGACTAAAGCTTCCTGTAACAATGCAATTTCTTTTGAATATGATTTATTCCTCATGTGAACCTCTGATATGGCACACATTAGATAGGCTTTGAGAGAGGGGCTGGATAAGTAGAGTTTATTGACATTTTCTTGGATATATTTGTGCTATTCACCTCTGGGTGTATTTTGAGCTGTGTCATTTTAAGATACCTTCTTTTAGTGCAGCTATATAATTCAGGTGAATAAAAAAGATGTAATTTGCAGAGGAACAGTGCTCGGTCTCCTTATTTTTTCCAAAAACAGCAGATGTACCAGAACAAAATATACCAAGGATTTTATTTGTCCTTTCCCAGACTGGAAAAATTCAGAATATAGTCAAGAGATCCAACAGTTAGTACATAATTAGAAAGGAGAATGAAAAGCAGACATGCAAGAGGAAAACATACAATTTGTATGAAAAATTAGTTCCGTTATATGCGTTCTTTATTTTTGTTAGGTTCTTAGAATTAGCCAAAGAGCAGATGAGTAAATCATGACGTTCTGCCCAAACGTGTCTATATGCCAGAGAAGTTCAAGGAGGAGGAGAAGAACATAAAAAAGGTTTGTTATAAAAATACCATCAACCTTGTTCTGAAGTGGCTTGTTACGTGTGGTGGCATGTTTGTCTTGCAAATGGATCTCAGGCTTGTTAGCTGAGCCTCTATGCTCTGTCCAATTCTGGAGCACTGTGGACAATTAGAGGGAGTTCAAGGAACTCTTACCCTCATTCCTGAGTCAAGGTAGGGATTGGCTGTCTCAGCGTGTTGTGCTAGGTTTTTAAAGTTTCAGGCTTCTACCTGGTATCTGCTGTCTTCATCTGTCTGTCTCTTTTGGAATCCTGGCCAGAAGTTCCTTCTCCACAGAATTAAGGAGGTCCAATTCCAAAAAATAGGAAGTTCCACCTGAGGCCACCCCCAGAAGAAACAGTTATTTCCCACTTCAGGTCTCCAAACACGGAGCAGGTGCAAATGAAACATAGAACAGGTAACCTGGACCTGAAGGTGTTTGAGCAAAACTGCCCTGCGTTCCGGAGCAGGGGCTTTTATAAGAAAGCTCTGTAGACTGAAGGCTTTGGCTCAGCCTTTTGTGAGTGGGGTTTTCACACCCACATGTGTGGGTGCCTCTGTGATGCCACGTGTTCCAGGAAATCTTGACGGGAACAGGGATTTCCCTCTGAGAGGTTTGATTTACAGTCCAGCATGTTTTGTGTGAAGGTGTGTCTACATGCGTGTTCAGGTGTAGGTGAACCCAAGGGTGCATCTGAAGGTGATTTAAACCACAGTACAGATGCTTAGGAGTTTAGGGTCTTGAGCCATTGTCAAAATCTTGCTTCACAAACAGTATCCTAAGAAAGCAAGCTTAATGGGCACTAGGAAGAGGGAAATGTGGTGAAAGAAAATCCCCAATGTAATAGGGTGAATATTTTCATCTGGGAAATTTCTCTAACATCAAAGCTGAAAATATAAATGAAGTTGGAAATCTACTGAGCAGTATTCTGGAGGGATATTAGCACTCTCTCGACTGTGCTGTTAGGAATTCTCTGGGTCCAAGGAGTGATCACCTTAAAATAGATAGCGTTAAGATTAAGATTAAGACAGCGTTTGCCTTTATGCTGTCTTTCTGAGTCCCCATATTTCAAACTCTAGGTGTTTTTACTCATTCCATGTTATGATACTGGCAAGTCACCCCACAAAAAAGAGTGTGCATAGGTGACTAGAAAAAGTGTTTGAAGATGGAGAAAGCTGTTTCCTGAAGCAGAACAAATAGTGTGGTATTGAGATGCCGAAAATATAAAGATCAAGAAAAAAGTATCAAAACAGAAGCAGAAGGGTTTAGCAATAAGATGGACACGCGGGCACAGTGGCAGAAGGGGAGGGTGGGACGAATTGGGAGATTAGGATTGACATATATACACTATCATGCGTAAAATAGATGGCTAGCAGGAACATGCTGTAAAGTACAGGAAGCTCAGCTCAGTGATGACCTAGATGCGTGGGATGGGGGGAGGTGGGAGGGAGGTCCAAGAGGGAGGGGATATAGGTATACATATAGCTGATTCACTTCATTGTACAGCAGAAACTAACACAGCATTGCAAAGCAATTATACTCCAATCAAAATAAAATAAAATAAAATAAGATGGAAAGTGAATATAATAATGAGACATCAAGGAAGAAGGGATGACGAGTGGATCTATATTGCAAATGTGTAAATGCTATAAAGAGGCAGGAATACTGACAGCCACTCTGCAGAGAAGGGGCAGTAGCACATTGCATTGCTGGAGTGACGTGGTTTGGGATAGGTTGTTATTATGTTCAACTTGGAGAGAAGACAGAGCTCACCCAAAATTCGGCTTGGATTTTGAAACTGATGACAACACACACACACACACACACACACACACACACACACACACACACACCAAGATGGTATGTAAAGGTTTGTTATTTACATAACTGATGTCTCCAGGGAGGGCAGGACAGGCACCTCAAGCAAGTATGACATGTCTTGAGGGAGCAAGGAAAGGAGACTGGCTTAATTGTGGTTACGGGCTGAGTTTGGGGTGAGTGGAATTTCAATCCAATACAGCCCCAAAGGAGGGAGCACCCAGGCTTCTTATCAGCTTGCCACAGTGGGAAAAAATATAATATACTAGACAAAAGATACCAGAAAAATATTCACAGCAAATTTGCAGTTAGAAAGAAAACAAAAGTAGTATAAACCAGTTTTATTTCCAAACTTTTTAACAAGCTGTTAAATGTACATAATGGTGATAAAGTAACTAAAATATTAAATATGTAACTATACATAGCATATAAATTGTATATCATAATATTAAATAGAAAGGTATTAGTATTATATACATTATATTGATAAAATACATGTGGCTGATTATAGAAATGAGATTACCAAGGTTTATAAATGTTTGATCAAATTTTGTGTTAGCCAATTTGTCAGGACTCAGGCAGTCCCACACTCTACTTGCTTTTGGCAAGGAAAATGAGAATAGTCTATATGAAGATCAGTTTGACAATGAAGTCAAATAAATTGTAGAATGACTGATTCAACCATTAAGAAATAATCTGATAGATTTCAAAATTATGGATACGTGGCTCTGTCTAAATTGGAAAAATATTATTCAAGGGTAGAAAATTGGCTAGATAAAATATACGATCATATTAAGGGATAATATTCATTCATTAAAACTATAGATTACCAAGGCTTCCCTGGTGGCACAGTGGTTGAGAGTCCGCCTGCCGATGCAGGGGACATGTGTTCGTGCCCCGGTCCGGGAAGATCCCACATGCCGCTGAGTGGCTGGGCCTGTGAGCCATGGCTACTGAGCCTGCGCGTCCGGAGCCTGTGCTCCGCAACGGGAGAGGCCACAACAGTGAGAGGCCCGCGTACTGCAAGAAAAAAAAAAAAAATCTATAGATTACCTTGGGCACCAAGTATATAGACACTGAATTTTAAATTGGAGGGGTTAATATAGGTAGATTTGGTTCATTTGGAGGGGGAGTAGATAATTAATTTTGATGTCAAATTCCAATCCTATGTCTATGTAGCATCTAATGTTACAAAAAATAAATCCTTTCTATAGATTAAACCAATGGAGTCAACATAGCTGAAACTATTCTCTGAGTATACTGGTTTAATTGATTTTAATACTTGTTAGTGTAAGGGAATCTGAATTTCTTTCTAATGAAGACATGATAATTTATCCTAATCTACCATAAATTAAGAAATCACTATTGCTAAAAATAAAGAATGTGAACTTTTTGACTTTGTATTTTTTAAAAGTGCTGAGGAATTTTCTTAAATCAGTATTAACAGATTTTTCTATTTTTCAAGATACGAAAGAAACTATCAATGGAAAATATTTAGTTTTTATAGTAAAAATGTATACTTTCTTTTTTTAGTAAGCATATTTCAAGATGAACACCATATATTTACATTTATTTAAATATTTGTAAGCTCACAGAAAGTAAACCTGCTTTCTGGGTAAATGTGAATTTTGCTGCCTCCCATATTACATTGTTTAGAGATTGAATCTTCTGGAATCAGATAGTAACAGGCCCCTGAATATGAAGAATCTCATGGTATCTAGCTTTTACCCCTCCTTGAAAATTCAAAAAAAAAAATGATGCCACATATGCAGATTTACTTTATTTTTTGGCTTCTTTCTCTGTTAGTGATATTACATGCAACAACTTAATTAGCTGGATAGAACTGCCTTGCATTTTGTAAATGCAACACTGGGACAACATTTTGTACAATTTTATGAAAGAGATAAATTGCAATTAAGCAAATGTAGTTTTTATCACAGTGCCAATTTTTCACACTGATGGAGTTAAGTTTGCACCAACATGCCCATTCAATTCCTTCTTTTCAGGAATTTCAATCCAATACATCAAATCTGACTTTTTCCAGCACTTGGCAAACAATGTCTCTGGCAACATGAAATTTGCTCAGTATGATTTTACAAAGAACTTGAGGAAGTGGAATTGGAGAGTAAAAAACCAGGATGTCAAATAAGATAAATAGAGGTGCTGAAGTCATTTTATATAAATGCTATAATTTTAAAAGAATTTTTATAATTTATAATATACTATTTAAATTTTATATTATATACTTTTATAACTTAAACCTTTATATGTGCTTAATAGAATTTTTGTGTATATGAAGCATATGTCTTAAAGCTATTCAAAAATGTAATAAGACAAAAAATGTCGACATTTCATGTGTAAAGTCCTAGAAAATTAAAAATACTTTCAGTTATTAAGCAAATAAGTAGTGTAGATTTTTAAATTTAAAACAAATAAGGAATACTTTCAGTTTTGTTATTATTCATAGAATCATATAATTCTTGTCCCTTCAAATCCAGGGACCATAGATATATGTATATAGTGTAAAACGTTGAATATTAAATCCTTTGAAAAATTTAAGGGAAAAATACTGTAAAGAAAAATAAGAACTATACACTTTGGAAGAAAAACAAAAATCTGAAGTTACTTTAGTATGAATAAAAGCAGGTAGATTCTAGAAAGAAGTGGAAATTTGCTAGAACAGAATAGCAGAAGGTGGACATCTTGTCTTTAGCAGCTTTTTGCCTGAAGGCACACTGCAGTTCATTCCACATGCAGCAGCTAAAATTCTGATAGAATATCCATGATCATACTGGCTTAAAGAAATAGAAGAGAGAGGTGGGACCACCACAGATGCTTCAAAGGACAGGGAGTACCCCAGAAAACAGAGAGTTGGATACAGGGAATCATGTATTCTGTGTATAAACTCAAAGTCTAATGTTCTTTGGCTAATCCCTGAACCACTTATGCATGGGATGTAACTAAAACAGCTCAGCTATAGATAAAATATCTAAATTGTAATTTAAGTTGTTGACCAAGAGACCGCATTTCCAGATTAAACCAAATCAATTCATTTGCCTGCTAAAACAAGCAAACAAATGAGAGTACCAATACTATTTAGTGAATTATAACAGAATTCACAGAGGTCTAATTCACAAAATACAGGATTCAATTTAGAATTACCAGGCATAAAAGAAACAGAAAAATGTGTCTTACTCTCAAGAAAAAAAGACAATATATATCAACAATACAATAACCCAAAATTGGAATTATCAGATTAAGATTTTTACACATGTACATTTAACTATGCTTAATACTGTAAAGGAAAATATGCTCGCCATGAATGAAAAGGTGTGAAAATTCAAAATTCTAGAAGTGGAAATACATCTGAAAAATATTACTGATTGAGCTCAAAAGCACAACAGGGATTCTAGAAGTGGAAATACGTCTGAAAAATATTACTGATTGAGCTCAAGAGCACAACAGGGATTGTATTAGTTTGCTAGGGTTGTCATAACAAAGTACCACAAATGGGGTGGCTTAAACAACAGAAAAGTATTGTCTCCTAGTTCTGGAGGCTAGAAATTCAAGATCAAGGTGCTGTAAGGATTGGTGCCTCTAAGGGCTCTGAATAAGAATCTGTTGCATGCCTCTCCTCTACCTCCCCAAGTTACCAGCAATTTTCACATTTCTTGACTAGTAGTGGAAGCATTACACCCATCAGCCTTTGTCTTTCCTGTATGTGAGCCTGTGTCCAAAATTCCTCTTTTTATAAGGACAACATTCATATTGGATTGGAGCACACCCTAATGACCTTAATTATATTTATCACCACCCTATTACCAAGCAAGGTCACATTCTGAAGTGCTAGGTGTCAGGACTAACACATAAGGATTTTCAAGGGGACACAGTTTAACCCATAAGAGGTTTGATGGAGGAAAAAGTCAAAAACATGAAGATAGATTAATGGAAATTATCTGATCTGAAAAAAAGATAAAATGTTGGAAAGAGGAAACATAAGAGAATGACTCCTCATGAAACTTTTGGACAATATCCAAAGATCTAAAAAGAACGTAACAAGAATTTCACAAAGAGAGAAGAGGAAGAAAGAATGTGGCAGAAAACAAAGTATTTAAAGAGATAGTTAGTGGCTGATTATTTCACAAATATGGTCTAAGATAAGAATTTACAGGTTTATGAAGATAAGCAAACCCCAAGAAGAATAAAAACAAATGAAACAAACATATGCATGATGCTGAAAAACAAGGGTAAAGAAAATCTTGAAAACAGCCAGGTTAAAAGAGCACACTACATGCAGAAGAACAATAATTTGAACAAGTGACTTGAATACAATAAGTATCCATCAGTGCATACTAATCTTAACAAAACATGAATAGATAAATTAATATATTAACTGAGAAGATAAAGATTTTCCTTAAAGTAGAATTCCAACTGATATTATATGGAAGATGATAGAAATAGTTCCAATTTAGACATCATTATAGTAATAGATGATACAGTTGAAAGCTAAAGTTAATGGATATAGGCATGTCAAAGAACATGTATGGTAGTGGCATATCTATATATCTATATTGATTTATTTATTTCCAAGGATGCATGGTGGTAATGGACCATCATTTTTTGGGAAGGTATAAACTAGGACAGTTTAGGGTGGTACTGCATAGACACACATTATAGATGATAGGGAGAGAGAGAGAGAGAGAGGCGTTGGAACAAATATGGCAAAATAGTAACAATTTGGATATGTAGGTGAGAGAAATTTGAATTTTCTGTGTACTGAACTTTCAACTTCTTGTAGGTTGCAAACTATTTTTTAAAAGAAAATTAATTTTTCCAGTATCATGAATGAAGAAAAGGACCTCAATATAGATGTTCAAGATATCAATAGCTTTTCACAAAACCATTCTCACAAAGAATTATACATATCCTTTGAAAAGTACAGCCCATAAAATCTGGCAGAGGAAATAGAAATAAAATAAATTTTATAATTTATGAAGAAATTAATTCCATCAATTCAAAATCTTTCCACGGAGAACATCTCATGGCTAAAGGGCTCCTTTGAGAACTTCTTTTAAATATTTAAGGAAGAATTGACTCTAAACTTACAAAAATGATTTCAAATAATAGAAAGTATGGAAGACTTTCTAAATCTTCTTATGAGTCCAGCACAATCTTCCTACCAATAGCCGATGAAGACTTCACAAGTAAGAGAATACGGGCAATCTCTATCATGAACTTAATTATAAAAATCCTTACATATTAGCAAATCTATCCAACGATATAAAAAGTTAATACATTATGATTAAATAATATTTATTCCACAAATTCAAGAGACTTCAACATTGAAAATTTAATTAATATAATTAATCATAATAGCAAAAGAGGAGAAATTGCAGTAAAATTTTCATAAAATTTAGCTTTCTCAGTAACATATTAATTTAAGGGAATTATCTCAATCTGATAGAAGATATCTATAAAAATAGCAAGCTCAGTGGCAAAAAAAATTGAATATAATTTCATTAAATTTGGTTACAGTGATCTCATCTAACAAGAGTAATATGAAGAAAGGAAAACTAATACAGTAAAATTAAATTATGTTCATTAACCATATGAGAGTGAAAGAAGCAATAGAGAGAGTGGACATAACAATTCTTGATGCACAACATCTGAAAAAAACTCCTATCTCCAATATATAAGAATACATGTACCTAAATTAAAAAAGAGATAATCCAATAATGTTCAAAATGAATGAACAAGAACTTTACCAAAAAAGCTCAGCAGAGGGTCTCGGAAACGTTGCACAAAGTACTGATTGACAGGAAAATACAATTTAAAACCAAATTATGATATCATGTGGCTAAAATAGAAAACACTAAGTATTTGTGAGGAAACAGAGTAAGAGAAGCTCTAACTGCACACACACCCCCATGGCTGTGGGAATACAGATTGGTACAGCTGATTCTGATAGTGTCTCTTAAAGTTGTGTGTGTGTGTGTGTGTGTGTGTGTGTGTGTGTGCATTTATCATAAAATTTGAACTGGTACCTCATAGATTGATTATTTCCAATCCTTTGCTGTTATATGCAATGCTTCAATCAATTGTCTTAAAAAGTGGGCTTCCCTGGTGGCGCAGTGGTTGAGAGTCCGTCTGCCGATGCAGGGGACACAGGTTCGTGCCCCGGTCCGGGAAGATCCCACATACCGCAGAGCAGCTGGGCCCGTGAGCCATGGCCACTGAGCCTGCGCGTCCGGAGCCCATGCTCCGCAACGGGAGAGGCCACAACAGTGAGAGGCCCGCGTACTGCCAAAAAAAAAAAAAAAAAAAGATACTATGCCTGTCCTTAAACGTAAAGGTAAAATTTGTGTGTGTGTGTGTATCAGACTATTGATAGAAATATATTTAAAATCTAGTCTCCCACAGGAGGAATAAGGATCTGCTTAAATCTCCAGGTTTTCAAAAGCCTTTGATTTTGTGTATGAGCACAGAAAAAATATTATACCATGATATTAGAGAGAATTATAATTTTCCCAAAGCGTGAAGATAATGCTAGATCAAGTAATGAGCATAGTAGTAGATACCATACAGCTTAGGTAAGCAGAGTGAAATGGAGTGAAATAAACCCAGCTCACCTGGCTTTTTATCACTTCTCCTCTAGTTGGGTGTGTGATGTACTACTTATTCTTGACGTCATTTCCCGCATCTCTAAAATTAGAGGATGCACTCACAGACTTTGGGATGTCCCAATCCTTGTTAGTCTAGAGCTCTTTCCACTGTCTACCTAACTCCCCAGCATGTAGAAAACAATGAAAGTCTGCTTTGATTGCAGTCAGTATGGGTCATCAACAAAACTTGAAGGGTTTGCTCCTGTCCCATCCCTGTATCTTCAGACCCTACCTCCCCTAGGTGAGCTCTGGTAAACTGCTAGGATTACAAAGGTCACTTGATAGATGTGCCAATTAACTCAATGGTGGTAATCATTTCACAATGTATACATATATTGTCATCACATTGTACACCTTATCCATCACATTGTACAACTTAAATACATACAATTTTTATTTTTCAGTCTTACCTTAATAAAGCTGGAGAAAATTTAAAAAGGAGAAAAGGTCATAACTTGAAAAGCACTGTTGTATTAGCTATTATGAATGTTTCAGTATTGAGGGACTATGCTATTCTCCCCCTAGCAAAACACTTTTCAAGATGATCCTGAAAAGTTTGTCTTTGCACTTTTTGTGTATGTTTGTGACCATGACAATTAAAGATTGAATGTATAAATGTTGGTCTTGCTGCATGGATTCAGTTTAGTTTGCGATATCTGACTTTCAATGGTTTGATAGCTCGGGAAAGCCTTCGGTTCAGCAATGACAGTTTACTAGTAAATGTTCATACAGTGCTACGTTTGCTCTAAAATGTTATGGTTTCAGCTGCAATTCCATGCAGTAATCAGTTTTGCATATTTAATAGCATGTCTTATATGAGTCATTTAGATGCAACTTCTTGCAAATATAGGCTTGATTTGGCATAAGAGAAAACCTGTAATGTATGTAAAGCTTCATGATAATGCAGGGCAGAGGAAAATCAAGTAGAGGCAGTTGTGTGATTGCACAGCAATGTGTTGATTAGTAGGAAAACAAATTAAAATACACTGTACTGTAAATACTTGCTTTGCTTTAAAAAAAACTCTGTCAATATTCCTACAGTGGTTTTTGAAGTGATCTTGCTTCACTTGGATATTACAGGAAAAAAAGGGCAAAGGTGTAACTTGAGTTAAGTTCTTCCTGGCTATGCTTTTTAGTAACAACTTAGGTAGTTATTATATCCTTATATTCATAGGACTTCCTGATTTATAGTTAGTGCATTTATTATAGTTTCTTATTTCCTTGAAGCAAATTAGATTCATTAGTTCAAATAAAATTGGTTATTTTTGTGAATCTAAGAAAAGAAAAAATAAAAATAAATCAAAACTTAATTTCCTCTGCAGGTCAAAAATGTGCTTATAAGCTTTAAACCAAATTGCATGGGATTATAAAATGTGTTTTATAATTTTAAATTAGTTTTAAATTTACATGCATGCATATGCTAAACATTAAAATATGTTAGAAAATGCACACACACACACAGAAAACATTTTCCTATTCCTCTAAATCTTCATTTCTTCTCCTCAGAGCTGATGTAGTGTTTTTATAACATTTACCCTTAAAAAATAGAATCTGAAGTCATACTGAATAGGTTTTAATTCAGATAAAATAGTAATAGTGATAGTTATACTAATGTAGTAATATCAGAAGCAGCATTCAAATTATATGGATCCTGTAGTAATTTCCAAAGAACTATATGAAGTTTACATAGGTGACAAGCAGTATTTAAAATTCATAAAGTAACAAATGTAGGATATCACGGATATTGTTCAAAATACCCAGGACTTGAAATCATTGTTGTTTTACCAAATTATTTGATCAATTTTATTTTGATTATATAAAATAAAATATTTCTTATATGGAGAAGTTGCTTTTCTCTATCCCAGGTTAACTCCTGTACTCCTTTCTTGGCAAGGACCACTGCTTGAATCTACAATATACTGTCCCAGGCCATTTTATATCTTTACAAGTAGAGTCTAGATTTGGGGGAAAAAGAAAAATACTTTGCTGGTCCCATTATATGTTACATGATATTTTCTTAATTCACCTCTCATTGTTGGATATTAATAATGTTTTAAATAAATCTATTCTCACAAGTAATGTCAGTAAGCATTTTGTTCAGTCTCTCCTTTTGACCATGAGCTAGAGTTTCCTTGAAACTGGGCTATTCGATATAGTGATTTTCAGCCATATGTGGCTTTAGAACAAGAGAAATTAGGCTACTATGAATTTAGAAGGGCTGGTAAGTACAAAATACAAGCTAGATTTCAAAAACTTCATACCAAAAAAAAGCTATAAAAATCTCATTTATATTCTATGTTGCTATGTTTAAATGACAATACTTTGGAAACATAAGGTTAAAATACATTATTAAAATTAATTTCACATTGTATGCATAATATATCTATACACATGTATATATGTGCATATATAATATATTCATGAATATGTAATATTGTGTGTATACATGCATATATTTAGCTAGAAATATGTATGTCATATTTGGAGCTCAATTTATTTTAGCTATAATTATTTTGTCCCACATTTTAAAATGTTATAGCTTTAAAATAAAATTTGAAATTTGCAGATTGAAACTCTAAATTTATTTTCTTTCTTTACCTGTTAATCATGGCATTATGTCTTTCCTATTGATGGAACATTTTTCCATACATTTTAGAAAATGTTTATCTTGTTTCCTGTAAAAAAAAGTCTTTTGTTAGTTAAGATGTGATAACATTTCCTTAATAGATTATTGTAGTCAATACTGACTGTTCATACTCTGTGTATGGTGTAGCTCTTTTGTTCAGATGTCCCCTAAAAATAGTTATTTTTCAAAAATAACTTATGTATCTTCAGTAAAAATATTATAAAACACCTCCAGCACAGTTATTTTGTATTATTTGCTCTTCCTATTAATACATGAAATGTGAATCCTTGAATGGTGACTTGTACCCATATATTCTAAACTTATAGGATAATAACTCCAATGAGGTATTATTTTTTCCCCAGAAAGGTGATCTCTTTGCTCAATGACCTGCCTCATTGTTACAGCAGAATTGAAAGAGATTCTTTCCAAACTAAAATATCAAAGTGTTAACCTGTCAAGGTCTTTGTTATTTAAGAATATGATGAAGGGGCTTCCCTGGTGGTGCAGCGGTTAAGAATCCACTTCCCAATTCAGGGGACATGGGTTCAAGCCCTGGTCTGGGAAGATCTCACATGCCGTGGAGCAACTAAGCCCAGGCACCACAACTACTGAGCCCGTGAGGCACAACTACTGAAGCCCATGCACTCTAGGGCCAGTGCACCACAACTACTGAGCCTGCACTCTAGGGCCCGCACGCCACAACTACTGAGCCTGCGCACCTAGAGCCCGTGCTCTGCAACAAGAGAAACCTCTGCAATGAAGAGTAGCCCCCACTCACCGCAACTAGAGAAAGCCCACACACAGCAACAAAGACCCAATGCAGACAAAAATAAAATAAATAAATTTATTTAAAAAAAAAGAAATTGAGGAAATAAATCCTATGTGTGAGCCTGCCTCCCTCTCCAGGGATAATAAACAATAGAGTGTTTTGTTGACTGACTCACAATTAACACTACGTTATAGCTCTGGGCTCTAGAAAATCATGATGCCTTCCTTACATGTTTTGAAAATAGAGCAGAGTAATACATGTGTAGGAAAATCTAACACATCCTATGTTGCTCTGTGATGATCACTTTAGTACGTTTTTAAGTATCAAATATCAAGTTATTTCTCAAATTAAGACTTGTTTTGGTGCTTTGGCTCTACTGATGCCTTAAACTCATGCTTGGGTTCCTATCAGTCAATGGATCAATATGTGTGACAAGATGTGGTGGTCTGAGGCTGATAATTCCCTGACACAAGAAGATGTTCAGAAAGGGACTTGAACTAGACTTCTCATCAGATGTGGATTATGAGTGTACATAGTACATTAAATTCAGAAAAGTTTAGTGAGAGTCATTTAATGTAGTTTTAATAATTTCGTATAGCTGAATATTGTCTCATGTCTTTCTGATCTTATTCCTTGTCAGGTTTGAAACAAACATGGCTTGAGAATTTCCCTAAGAGATTTTTATTGTTATATTCCTGCAAGTGATTTTTAACATTATCATATTAATACACAGATATTATACTTACTTTATTACATGAGATATTTTTGATGGCAAACACAAATATTAATTGGCCACTGACATTTTGTCAACTTCAAAAGAATTACTGTTCTTCAAAAGTAATCTCTATACATAAAGAAAGAATTTTTTGACTTCCATGTTCTCTTTTAGTTACTGATAAACTAGGTATAACTTGCCCTTGGCAAGATTTACTATGTCTGCTTGGGCAGTTTCTCTATATAATTTTAACTTTTTTTCTTTTTTTTTTTCCCACAAATGCCATGACAGAGAGTCCCAAAGATGAAGCCTGTCAAATTAGAGTCTGATTGTCCACAGGCAAATATGCCAAACAAAAATAACTCACGACGTTTCTTGAATCATTGATTTTTAATACCATTTTAGTTATAATCCAAACAAAATATGATGCAAAGAAAAGTTCCATTGGCATTAAAAACTCGACATCAAAAAAAAAAGCCATACATGAACCACACATAAAACTTTGTAACCTCCACACCAGCGTAAGCAAGGAAAGCCACACACTCTGCTCACAGAACAGCAGTAAGCATGTTTCCCTGAAAATATTTGATAAACATTTTCCAACATGTCAAAATACTATGAAAGTGTCATTTTTATTTTTTGAGGTATTATTTATGAAGGGTAAAATGCATAAATTTTAAAGGCAAATTCAATGAATTTTACACCCATGTAACAATATCCAAAACAAGCTGTAGAATAGAAATGTATAGCCTGAATTTTTTTCTCAAATTAATGTTTAGAGATCCATCCATGTTCTGGCATAATTCATTTTGTGCTACTGTGAGATAATTGGAAGAATGATATTTTATTGTTGTGCAATATTCCATTGTGTGAAGATACCACATTTGTTTTCCTTTCTCCTTTTCATAGACATTTAGTTTGTTTAGAGCTGTTTAATGAATAAAGCTGTTGTGAAGATTTTTGTGGACTTGTGCACTCATTTCTCTTTTT
Source organism: Orcinus orca (assembly GCF_937001465.1). Classification (NCBI taxonomy): domain Eukaryota; kingdom Metazoa; phylum Chordata; class Mammalia; order Artiodactyla; family Delphinidae; genus Orcinus; species Orcinus orca. The sequence goes on along the minus strand of NC_064561.1, from coordinate 174,421,030 downwards.
TAAAATATTTTTTAACATCTTTATTGGAGTATAATTGCCTTACAATGTTGTGTTACTTTCTGCTGTATAACAAAGTGAATCAACTAGACATATACATACATCCCCATATACCCTCCCTCTGGCATCTTCCTCCCACCCTCCTTATCCCACCCCTCTAGGAGGTCACAAAGCACTGAGCTGATCTGCCTGTGCCATGCGGCTGTTTCCCACTAGCTATCAATTTTACATTTACTAGTGCATATATGTAAATGCCACTCTCTCACTTCATCCCAATGGCCACTTCGTGCCACTCTCTTACCCTGCCCTCTCCCCATGTCCTCAAGTCCATTCTCTATGCCTGCATCTTTATTTCTGTCCTGCCGTTAGGTTCTTCAGAACCATTTTTTTTCTTTTTACATTCCGTATATATATGTGTTAGCATACGGTTATTTGTTTTTCTCTTTCTGACTTAACTTCACTCTGTATGACAGACTCTATGTCCATCCATCTCATCACAAATAATTCAATATCATTTCTTTTTATGGCTGAGTAAAATTCCATTGCATATATGTGCTACATCTTTATCCATTCATCTGTTGAAGGACACTTAGCTTGCTTCCATGTCCTGGCTATTGTAAATAGTGCAGCAATGAACATTGTGGGACATGCCTCTTTTTGAATTATGTTTTTCTCAGGGTATATGCCCAGTAGTGGGATTGCTGGGTCATATGGTAGTTCTATTTGTAGTTTTTAAGGAACCTCCATACCATTCTCCATAAAGGTTGTATCAGTTTACATTCCCACCAACAGTGCAAAAGGGTTCCCTTTTCTCCAAACCCTCTCCAGCATTTATTGTTTGTACATTTTTTGATGATGGCCATTCTGACCGGTGTGAGGTGAAACCTCATTGTAGTTTTGATTTGCATTTCTCTAATGATTAGTGATTATGAGCATTCTTTCATGTATTTGTTGGCAATCTGGATATCTTCTTTGGAGAAAAGTCTATTTAGGTCTTCTGCCCATTTTGGGGTTGGGTTGTTTTTTTGATATTGAGCTGCATGAGCTGCTTGTAAATTTTGGAGATTAATCCTTTGTCGGTTGCTTCGTTTGCAAAATTTTCTCCCATTCAGAGGGCTGTCTTTTCACCTTGTTTATGGTTTCCTTTGCTGTGCAAAAGCTTTGAAGTTTCATTAGGTCTCAGTTGCTTATTTTTGTTTTTATTTCCATTTCTCTAGGAAGTGGATCAAAAGGATCTTGCTGTGATTTATGTCATAGAGTGTTCTGCCTATGTCTTCCTCTAAGAGGTTTATAGTGTCTGGCCTTACATTTAGGTCTTTAATCCATTTTGAGTTTATTTTTGTGCATGGTGTCAGGGAGTGGTCTAATTTCATGCTTTTACATGTAGCTGTCCAGTTTTCCCAGCACCACTTGTCAAAGGGGCTGTCTTTTCTCCATTATATATTCTTGCCTCCTTTATCAAAGGTAAGGTGACCATATGTGTGAGGGTTTATCTCTGGGTTTTCTATCCTGTTCCACTGATCTACATTTCTGTTTGTGTGCCAGTACCATACTGTCTTGATTACTGTAACTTTGTTGTATACTTTGAAGTCTGGGAGCCTGATTCCTCCAGCTCTGTTTTTCTTTCTCAAGACTGCTTTGGCTATTCGAGGTCTTTTGTGTTTCTATACAATTTGTGAAATTTTTTGTTCCAGTTCTGTGAAAAATGCCATTGGTAGTTTGATAGGGATTGCATTATATCTGTAGATTTCTTTGGGTAGTATAGTCATTGTCACAATGTTGATTCTTCCAATCTAAGAACATACTATATCTCTCCATCTGTTTGTATTCACTTTAATTTCTTTCATCAGTGTCTTATAGTTTTCTGCATACAGTTCTTTTGTCTCCTTAAGTAGGTTTATTCCTAGGTATTTTATTCTTTTCTTGCCATAGTAAATGTGAGTGTTTCCTTAATTGCCCTTTCATATTTTTCATCATTAGGGCATGGGAATGCAAGAGATTTCTATGCATTAATTTTGTATCCTGCTACTTTACCAAATTCATTGATTAGCTCTAGTAGTTTTCTAGTAGAATCTTTAGGATTCTCTATGTATAGTATCATGTCATCTGCAAACAGTGACACTTTTACTTCTTTTCCGATTTGGATTCCTTCTATATCTTTTACTTCTCTGATTGCTGTGGCTAAAACTTCCAAAACTCTGTTGAATAATAGTGGTGAGAGTGAGCTAACTTGTCTTATTCCTTATCTTAGTGGAAATGGTTCCAGTTTTTCACCATTGAGAAGGATGTTGGCTGTGGTTTTGTCATATATGGCCTTTATTATGTTGAGGTAAGTTCGCTTCATGACTATTTTCTGGAGGGTTTTATCATAAATGGGTGTTGAAATTTGTCAAAAGTTTTTCTGCATCTATTGAGGTTATCATATGGATTCTATCCTTCAATTTGTGAATATGGTGTATCACATTGATTGATTGGCATATGTTGAAGAATCCTTGCATTCCTGGGGTAAACCCCCCTTGATCATGGTGTATGACCCTTTTAATGTGCTATTGGATTCTGTTTGCCAGTATTTTGTTGAGGATTTTTTATCTATATTCATCAGTGATACTGGCCTGTAGTTTTCTTTTTTTGTGACATCTTTGGCTGGTTTTGGTATCAGGGTGATGGTGGCCTCATAGAATGAGTTTGGGAGTGTCTCTCCCTCTGCTACATTTTGGAAGATTTTCAGAAAGATAGGTGTTAGCTCGTCTCTAAATGTTTGATAGAATTCGCCTGTGAAGCCATCTGGTCCTGGGCTTTTGTTTGTTTGAAGATTTTTAAACACAGTTTCAATTTCAGGGCTTGTGATTTGTCTGTTTATATTTTCTATTTCTTCCTGGTTCAGTCTCAGAGGGTTGTGCTTTTCTAAGAATTTGTCCATGTCTTTCAGGTTGTCCATTTTATTAGCATGTAGTTGCTTGTAGTAATCTCTCATGATCCTTTGTGTATCTGCAGTGTCAGTTGTTACTTCTCCTGTTTCATTTCTAATTCTGTTGATTTGAATCTTTTCCCTTTTATTCTTGCTGAGTCTGACTAATGGTTTATCAACTTTTTTTATCTTCTCAAAGAAACAGCATTTAGTTTTATTGATCTTAGCTATTGTTTCCTTCATTACTTTTTCATTTATTTCTGATCTGAGTTTTATGATTTCTTTCCTTCTGCTAACTTTGGGGTTTTTGTTCTTCTTTCTCTAGTTGCTTTAGGTGTAAGGTTAGGTTGTTTATTTGAGATGTTTCTTGTTTCTTAAGGTTAGATTGTATTGCTATAAATTTCCCTCTTAAAACTGCTTTTGCTTCATCCCATTGGTTTCGGGCCATTGTGTTTTCATTGTCATCTGTTTCTAGGTATCTCTTAATTTCCTCTTTGATTTCTTCTGGGATTTCCTGGTTATTTTGTAGTATATTGTTTAGCCTCCATGTGTTTGTGTTTTTTCAGTGTTTTTCCTGTAATTGATATCTAGTCTCATAGCATTGGGGTTGGAAAAGATACTTGATATGATTTCAATTTTCTTAAATTTACCAAGGCTTGATTTGTGACCCAAGATATGCTCTGTCATAGAGAATGTTCCAGGAGCACTTGAGAACAAAGTGTATTTTGGTTTTGTTTTGGATGGAATGTCCTATAAATATCAATTAAGTCCATCTTGTTTAATGTGTCCTGTAAAGTTTGTGTTTCCTTATTTATTTTCATTTTGGATGATCTGTCCATTGGTGAGAGTGGGGTGTTAAAGTTCCCTACTATTATTGTGTTATTGTTGTTTTACCCTTTCATGGCTGTTAGCATTTGCCTTATGTATTGAGGTGCTCCTATGCTGGGTGCATAAATATTTACAATTGTTAAATCTTCTTGGATTGATCCCTTGATCATTACATAGTATGCTTCTTTGTCTCTTGTAACATTCTTTATTTTAAAGTCTATTTTGTCTGATATGAGAATTGCTATTCCAGCTTTCTTTTGATTTCCATTTACATGGAATATCTTTTTCCGTCCCCTCTTTTTTCAGTCTGTATGTATCACTAGGTCTGAAATAGGTCTTTTTTAGGCAGCATATATATGGGTCTTGTTTTTGTATGCATTCAGCCGGTCTACATCTTTTGGTTGGAGCATTTAATCCATTTACATTTAAGGTAATTTTCAATATGTATGTTCCTATTTCCATTTTCTTAATTGTTTTCAGTCTGTTCTTGTACGTCTTTTCCTTCCCTTGTGTTTCTTGCCTAGAGAAGTTCCATTAGCATTTTTTGTAAGGCTGGTTTGGTAGTGCTGAATTATCTTAGCTTTCACTTGTCTGTAAAGGTTTTAATTTCTCCATCAAATCTGAATGAGATCCTTGCTGGCTGGCGTAATCTTGGTTGTAGGTTTTTCACTTTCATCACTTTAAACATGTCCTGCCATTCCCTTCTGGCTTGTAGAATTTGTGCTGAAAGAACCGCTATTAACCTTATGGGGATTTTCTTGTATGTTATTTGTTGCTTTTCCCTTTCTGCTTTTAATATTTTTTCTTTGTATTTAATTTTTGATAGTTTGATTAATCTATGTATTGGCATGTTTCTCCTTGGGTTTATCCTGTATGGGACTCTCTGTGCTTCCTGTACTTGATTATTTCCTTTTCCATATTAGAGAAATTTTCAACTGTAATCTCTTTAAATATTTTCTCAGTCCCTTTCTTTTTCTCTTCTTCTTCTTGGACCCGTATAATTTGAATGTTGGTGCATTTAATGTTGTCCCAGAGGTCTCTGAGACTGTCCTCAATTCTTTTCATTCTTTTTTCTTTATTCTGCTCTGTGGTAGTTATTTCCAATATTTTATCTTCCAGGTCACATATCCATTCTTCTGCCTCAGTTATTCTGCTATTGATTCCTTCTAGAGAACTTTAATTTCATTTATTGTGTTGTTCATCATTGTTTGTTTGCTCTTTAGTTCTTCTTGATCCTTTTTAAACATTTCTTGTATTTTCTCCATTCTATTTCCAAGATTTTGGATTGTCTTTACTAGCATTACTCTGAATTCTTTTTCAGGTAGACTGCCTATTTCCTCTTTATTTTTTTTGGTCTGGTGGCTTTTTACCTTGCTCCTTCATCTGCTGTGTATTTCTCTGTCTTCTCATTTTGCTTTACTTACTGTGTTTGGTGTCTCCTTTTCCAGGCTGCAGTTTCGTAGTTCCTGTTGTTTTTAGTGTCTGCCCCCAGTGGGTCAGGTTAGTTCAGTGAGTTGTGTAGGCTTCCTTGTGGAAGGGTCTGGGGTCTGTCTTCTGCTGGATGAGGCTGGGTCTTGTCTTTCTTGTGGGAAGTACTGCATCTGGTGGAGTGTTTAGGGGTTTCTTTGAACTTATTATGATTTTAGGCTACTTCTCTGCTAATGGATGGGTTTGTTTTCCTGTCTTGTATTTGTTTGGCATGGGGTGTCCAGCACTGAAACTTGCTGGTCATTGAGTGGAGCTGGGTCTTAGTGTTGAGAGGAAGATCTCTGGGACAGCACTTGCCAGTTGATAATATGTGGAGCTGAATATTTCTGGTGGTCCAATGTCCTGAACTCAGCTCTCCTACCTCAGAGGCTCAGGCCTGACAGCCAGCTGGAGCACCCAGACACTGTCAGCCACGAGATTCCAGAGAGGAGTCACTGTATGCCTTACACGGCTACAGAGGAAGCTCCAGGTTTTGTTCAGGTTGCAAGACAGGAGCAAGTGTAAACTCTCGGTCAGAGCCTTTAATGGGGTTTCTGAACTTGAGTTTACTCAGGAATATTAGAAGAACTGCAATTCTAGAAGGCACAATGTTGCAAGTTACAGGCCAGTCAGTGGAGAGTTCAGGATGAGCTGTGTTTATGGGGAAGGAGCCCATTTCTCTTAAGTATATACTTAAAAGTGAGATATCTGGGTGATGGGGTAGGCTTAAGTGTAGTACTTAATTAGAAAGAGCAAAACTTTTTTTTCCAAACTCTACCAGCAGTTTTATATTCACACAAGCAATATGTGAGAATACATTTGCCCCAGGTCCTCTGCAAATTTGTTTGCCATTCTATTAATCAAATCTTTGCAATTGATATAAAATGAAGGATTCTTATTTTAAGACAGTTATTAATTTGTGACAAACATATGCAACTCTGTACATACAAACAAAATCAAGAGAATAAATATTTTGTCACTACAGAAGGATACCTATGTCCCCATATGATCCAGCAATTTCACTTCTGGATACATGGCCAGAAGAATTGACAGCAGTGTCTTGAAGAGATATCTGTATACCCATGTTAAGAGCAGCATTATTTGCAATAGTTGAAAGGTAGAAGCAACCCATGTGTTCACAACTGATGAATGGATTTTTAAAATGTAGTATATACAAACAACAGAATATTATTCAGCCTCAAAAAGAACTGGAATTCTGACAAATGCTACAGCAGGGATGAACCTTGTGGGCATTATGGTAAGTGAAATAAGCTAGTCACAAAAAGACAAATACTGTATGAATCCACCTAGAGATACCTAGAGTAATCACCTTTATAGACAGAAAGGAGAATGGTGGTTGCCAGGGACTGGGGGTAGGAAGCAATGGGCATTTTTAGTTCATGTGTACATAGTTTAAGTTTTGCACAATGAAAAGTGTTCTAGAGATGAATGGCAGTGAAAATTGCACAATGTTTATGTACTTAGTGCCACTGAAATGTACACTTAATAATAGTAAAAATGGTAAGCTTTATGTAATATGCACTTCACCTAAATTTAGAAAAATGAAAATAGTAAAAAGATACCTGTGCTCCATTTTAGGCAATCAAGTCTGTATTCATTTCATAGGCTTCTGTAACAAAATACTACATCTGGTGGCTTAAGACAAGATCCATGTATTCTTTTACTGTTCTGGAGGGTATAAGTGCAGTCAAGGTATTGTCAAGGCCATGCTCTCTTCAAAACCTCTAGGGGAAGATCCTTCCTTGTCACTACCAGGTTCTGGTAGCCCCAAGCATTCTTTGGCTTGTGGCAGCATAACACCAACCTATCTTCCCAAAGCCATCTTCCTTCTGTGCCTCTGTGTCTTCACATGACATTCTCCTTCATATATCTCTGTTTTCTCTTCTTTCAAGGATGCCAGTCCTATTGGACGAGGCCTCACCCTAATTGAGTATGACCTCATCTTTATTTGATTACATCTGCAAAGATACCATTTCCAAGTAAGATCATATGCATGACTACTGGGAGTTAGAACTTCAGCATATCTTTGAAGTGGGGGGACACAATTCAACCCCAACATACTCACCACTCAATCCCAGGAAACCACTTTTCTTACTCTGTCATTATGGACTACTGATGATTTTTCTAAAGTTTCATATAAATGGAATAATAGAGTATGTACTGATTGAATCTGGCTTCTTTTGCTCAGCATGATAGTTTTAATATTATCCATATTTTTCAATGTTGTTGTAGCAGACCCACCAGTTATGTGTGGACAGATCAGTGTTCAATATCTTTGCTAATACTTGGTATCATCAGTCATTTCAGTATTAGCCATTCTAGTGGGTCTGAAGGGATGATGAACTTTTAAAGATTTATTGACATTTACTTAATGAGGAATAACATTGAACACATTTTCATGGGCTCATTGGCCTCTTGTATATCTTCCTTTGTGGAATGTCCAAATATTATGTCTATTGTTTATTGGGAAGGTATTTTTCCCATATCACTATAAAATTGATCCAACTCTATTTCTTGAAAATGTTATCCTTTCTCCTTGGATTTTCTTGAGCATCTTAGTCAAGATAAGTGGATCATATATGTATGGGTCTCTTGATGAAATGTATTTGATTCCAATGAGCTAATACATATATTGTGTAATGATGTTTGATATTAACTCACAGGTCTTGGATGTAAGCTCTAGAGAACACCATCTGTCTTCTTTCTGGTGCTTCTTTCCTCAGCTTCCAATAGTTTCTTCACATGCACACGCTGATCAGTATTCAACTAAACACTCAAGGGGACACTCTCTCAAGGTCTCTAGATCTTTCTTTCTGTACAATTCTCTCTCTCTGTAGAGCATTTTCCTTAGTACTCAGCCCATGATTCTGGCTGCCTTCCCTCTGCTGGTATGTAACTGTTTCCTCTATTCAACAGAATTATTAGCCTTAATTTAGGTTTCTCTATTTCCCTATGTTGCGGCTTAAAAACTCTCTCCAATCTTTAATCTGGGGCAATTGTAGGCCTCATATTTTTGTTTCCTGTGTCTCAGGGGTAACAGTCTGGTTTGCAATTTCTCCAATTTCTGAAAACTTTGTGTCATGTATTTGGTAAATTTTTTAATTGTTTAAAGTTGGAGGGTAAATTTAGTCCTTCTTGTTTCATTCTATCTGGAGACCAACATCAACAGTATTTCAGGATCACATTATTTAAATAAAAACTCTGCTCACAGGCTCAAACATAAACTTATTTAAGGCAAAATATTGAATATTCATCTTTTAATTCCATATTCATTAGGTCTTCCCTTGACATGATGTAATTTCTTAATAAATGTTGAATGATTGAATGAATACAAAAAATAATATATGAATCAATGAATACATATATTGCCATTAACAACATCATTGTTTTTAATGACAGAGAATAAACTCATCAAGATTCAAGAAAAAGAGAATAATTTTGAAGTCAAATGGAGAAAAAGAGAGGAGAGAAACATATGGATTCAGACAGAACTGTTCACAGAGTGTTTCAAAAAGACGCCCAAATAGACATCTGCCCTGGTTTCGGTCACAAATGCCAACTCTCATTTGAAAATTATCACTTTAAGAATCCAGATGATAGCATTGAGAATATAATCTGAAATTATTTGAAAATAGTTTCTGGTAGAAAATTTTCCTTCTAGAAGTAAGAAGAGAACAAAAATTATATATAAATTTGACAACATTTCCATGTTAGAAATAAATCCACAAATTTCAGTAAAAGAACTCTATATTTAAATAATAAAACGATTTTAAAGATTATCTCCAATAATACTATTTAGCAATGTCACATTTTATAGACTGTTGCTATAACTAAGGAATATGTCCGAAGTGCAAACCTTTGTAATGCTCAAAACTGTGCTGCATTTCCTGAGTGGAGTCCTAAATTCTACTTTGCCAATAGAGACACATCAACTTAGTCATCTTTCATAAATTCCCTCAGATGTGGATATTAGTAGAAAACTCTGACTCAACCTAACTCTAAGTCAAGACGTAATTTGCTACATGATGTGTTGTGATGGGAAAAGAGAGAATCAACTTTCATTTTGGAGCAAATGGAATAAATCTGCACCTGCAGTTGACATGGAGGTCACAACCTCATCCCAGTAATGCAGAGCAAGCCACAGATGTTCTTAGCTTTATAATTTCTAGATTTGATTACTATAATTCACTGAGTCTGCACACCTGAAACTACTCCCCCAGGGACTTCAGCTGGTATAGAATAAAGTGGATCAACTCTATAAAACTGGCTATTGGCAATAACACTTCAGTATATTTTCATAGACATTGTATCTACTTAAATGACACTCTACCATCGTTTCAAATGACCAAGTAGAGGAACTTGTCATAAAACATTTGAAGTTATCTATGAACCTTCAAGTGAACTAGAACAAAGGTAGAAAATTATCCTTTACTGTACATTTACTATATATCAGATAGTGAGATATAGGTGTATAGAAACCAGCTCAACTATCTATTTAATTTCATGATTACAACAATCCTGTTATGTGGCCTTTATTATTTTCACATTTATATTAGGGTTTTGAAATGTAAAGAAAAACTTGGCAAATAGTACTAGTTAGAAAATGTCATGGCTGAGTTGAGGCTGATTGATTTTAAAGTCAAACTCAATTTTCTAAAAAGCATGGGTACATGCAATTTTTAAATTATTCTGGCTGTAATTTCAGTTCTTGGGGACAGGTTTTTAAAAATATGTATTTTCTATTAGAGTAACTCTCATAGCAATGTAGCTTTTTATTTATCTGTATCAGGTCTTTTTAAGTTATAGCTTGTGTCATAAAGTATTTTGTTCTTCCTCAAACACATAAATAAAAAGTGGGATAAGAACAATGTCCAAGTAGTAATACCTTTTATGGAAAGCATTTCAGCTATCATTATTACCATTATAACTAAAACACTTCTTTTTCTGTGAGAGAGGAACTTTTAAAATACTAGGGAAAGAAAATGGAAGGAAAGAAAATGGCAGGACCACTCATAATCCTCTAGATGTTTTCTTTTTTTCATACTGCTCAATAGATCTATTCTGAAATGACAGAGAAATTACTTGGTGATTACTTAGTAAAACCTGTAATGAGAGTGCTTCATGGAGGGGTCATAAATCAGAATGGGCAAGATATGGGTTGGAGAAAATGGTCCCGGGCAGACATGCTTCTAGAAGTTGGATATTTCTTTTCCAAATGGTAGTAGAGAATTTGGCCATTATTGTTTAATTCGACTCAGACCTGTGGGTAAGCACACAGAAGTAGATTTATAGGTACTTGTCATCAGGCTGAATAGCTCTCGGGTCATTCTATATGATGAGTCATTTTGGAGAGGGTGCCAGGCCGTGGTCAGGTTTATGGGAACAGGGTCAACTCCTGGATGATAGAGGAGGCATATGGGAGGCAGATTGTTCAGGGCTGTGAGACAGGTGCCAGGAGTGAAAGCAAATACAAAGTCATTCTGACTGAACCAATGCAATGGTCGGGAATAGAAACCAGCACCTTGATGGAGAAGAAAAGTCAGGGCTTACCCACTAGAAGCAGGTGTCTTCTGACTTGTAGGTTTGAGGCTGCGAGTTTTCTGCATACCTTAATTAAAATTGACTGTTATCAACCTTCCTACACTGTTGGTGGGAATTTAAATTCGTACAGCCATTATGGAGAACAGTATGGAGTTTCTTTTAAAAACTAAAAATAGAGTTACCATATGACCCAGCAATCCCAGTACTGAGCATGTACCCAGAGAAAACCATAATTTGAAAGCATACATGCAACCCGATGTTCAATGCAGCACTATTTACAACAGCCAGAACATGGAAGCAACCTAAATGTCCATCAACAGAGGGATGGATAAAGAAGATGCTATACGTATATACAACGGAATATTATTCAGCCATAAAAAGGAATGGAATAGTGACATTTGCAGAGACATGGATCGACCTAGAAACTGTCATACAGAGTGAAGTAAGTCAGAAGGAGAAAAACAAACATTGTATAATATTGCTTATATGTGGAATCTAGAAAAATGGTATAGATGAACTTATTTGCAAAGCAGAAATAGAGTCACAGATGTAGAGAACAAACTTATGGTTACCAAGGGGGAAGAGGAGGTGGGATGTATTGGGGGGTTGGGATTGACATATATACACTACTATGTATAAAACATATAACTAATAAGAACCTACTGTATAACACAGAGAACTCTACTCAATGCTCTGTGATGACCTAAATGGGAAGGAAATCTAAAAAAGAGGGGGTGAATGTATAAATATGATTGATTAACATTGCTGTACAGCAATAAACAAACACAACATTGTAAAGCAACTATATTCTAATAAAAACTAATTTTAAAAAACTGTTATCTGGCGTGTGTGTATGGGGTGCAGTAGGGATGGGCTCTTCTTGTAGATTAAATTGCTTTACAGACTACTGATGAGTGGACTTGGAGAAGATTGTACTAAAAACTTTAGTGTGAACTGTTAATAGAGAATTCTAATGAAATGAAAGAACATTATAGTGTGAGCGTCTAAATTTGCCCTGAAATATATCTGGAACTGAAAAGAGGGAAGAGACAGGGAAGTATTAAACCATGTTATTTACGGTGTATGCCTGTCGTGCTAGAAATTCAGCAAGGATAGTTGAATGGCATTTTTATCATAGCAACAAATACACGAGGTGGGGACAACAATCGCCATCTTGCCTCTGATAAAACTACTGCTTAGGAAAGTTAGGTAAAGACTCTGTCACATTTATAGGAAGTATCACGTTCACTGTATGAACTAAGGTTTGTCTGACAAGCTCTGTCTGAGGAGAAAATTCGTGAGCTTTCAGAGAGATTATCACTTCTGATGTGCCGTTTCTCCACGTCTGCTTCTCTTTCCAATACTACTGATCCATCCTAGATTGACTTTAAGAATGCATGTGAAGTGCATTTAGCACATTAAAATGCATTCCAGTTTTCTGCATAACATGAACAGTAGAATTATGTGTGGATAAAAAGGGTTTTGCGAGAGCCAAAAGGACTAAATGGTACTAATAAGTGAGAAATATATACATTTTTTTTTTGGCTAGACAAACAACTTTCAAATGCATCATTGAATTGTACCCTCAAAAATGCAAGAAGGGATCATTTGTGTTGTATATTAACTACTTTTTAAGAGCTAAATAATAAATCTTTTATCTTTGTATCATAAACAGAATATATTCTCCAAATATTACTAATTTTTAATATTTTATTAAAAAACCAGTATCTGATTATGACCGTCAACTTGAACATTTAAAAAAGTGTAATAAATGATCAATAAAAATAACATAATTTCAATACTAGCAACAGGGTTCAGCAGACCATGGTCTGCTAGACAAAGCCTAAAATATTTATTGTCTTGCTCTTTACAGAAAGAGTTTGCAACCCTTGACTTAATAGATACTGCTTTTTACAGTTGATTCTATTTTTCTATTTCTCTGTGCACTATATGTTTTCATTTGCCAATATAATTTCAATGTTATTAAATATTCTATATTCTAAAAATCCTATATTTATTTATTTTCTTGAAATGAACTAAAAGTATGTGTTTTTATATACATATATAAAATAGGTTAATAAACTATTTTGAAATTCTAGTGAAATCCAGTGAAATAAAATCCTGCCCAAATTGTATAATACTAACCTTGCCCAAATGTATGTGGCAAACCTGAACTTATTTGATGCCATAATCAACACTGGCAAAGGAAAGCCATGGACAAATACTATGAGTAAAATTATCATTCAGAATTGTTTATATTAGAGTGAAAAAAGAAGAAAAATCAAATACTACATACTAAAAATACATTCATACATACACATTTGTATGTTAACAAGCATACACAAAATGCAAATACACACATCTATAACTATTAAATAGATATTAAATAGAGAAAATCTTCAATCCTTGCCAAACAGCTTAGTTGTATTTAAATACACTTGTGAGAATGTATAGGTAATATATTTCCTTCTTAACCTGTATTTCTATGCATTGACCCAATCCATATTGCCCAGTGTACCAAGGTTTGGGCTAGTACTGGGATTATTGTAGCTCAGTTTTGGAAGTTTTTCATTTGAAATGCTGAGCAGACATCTGTGGAGTTATACAGAAGGCTCTTAAATTAATGAATTTTGAGTTTAATTGAGTTTGGATGGGGATTATTTTGATCACCTCCTATTCACCCTGTTGGAGAGTGAGGAATTCTCATCTTAAGGTTACAGGGGTCAAACACTACCACCCAGCATGGAACAAATGTGATCCACCATTGTTTACTGGTAATATATATTCACACCCTAGGGGAGAAGACCCATGCCAACCAAATAGAGTTAATGGTAAGAAGGAGACCTACTTTGGACCAATTAGAGGGAAGCCCAGGAATTATACTCTTAACTTGTTGGTAACTTATGCCATCTTCACGTCTCTGAATGTGAATAAGAAACATGTGATCACCCCAGATGTTAACAGTCAGGTAGCTACCAAGTCAGTCTGAGAATGGAGTCAACACACAGAGAGGATTACAGAATAAAGACCCCCAGAAGAAAACAAACTTAAATTGAAGTCTTATTTGAGGCACAACATTTTGATTATACTGGGGACAGAGTTCCTTTATTGCTTAAGCTAATTTAATTTGGCTTTAAATTACAAATCATAAATTTAAGCGTTTTTCAGAAGCTGTACCTTTCCACCTAGAAACTTTAACTTCTTCACAGAAGACCATTTTGAGAACTGAGAAAAGCAACTAGTTGCTACATATTTTGAGAAACAATAAATACCAAGGAGCAGATGGTTGCAAACAGGTTCAATGGACCCTCCTCAACAGGAGTTGGCTGGTCACAAATTCACAGGAATTGTTGAAAAATTACATGATGTATGACCACCCTACCATCTGGGTCAGTGAACTGGTTCTCCCAGTACATTTCCTCTCTGGTCCTTGTTCAGTAAAAACTCTTACTCCTCACTGCCTCCTACTGCAATAATATTTAATATAAAATCCTTGCCTTCACCACTAACTCACCTTCATTTCTGTTCTGAAACATTCTTTTGAATATTCATATGGATCTCACATATTTTCCAGTTTTGTAATTGTCTATATTTAAAAATTATCATATATGGATTTATAATTTTATGCAATTTATTCAGGCAATTCTTTTTTATTATTACAGGTTCTGTTCTTTTTTGTGACAGAAAAGCTATTTCTTACACATTCTGATAGTTTTAAAAATGCTACATTTTTCATGTAATAAAAACTTGTATATTTATGCAATTTTCTTTTTATATTTGCTATTGTTATATTCACTCTTTGTTCCCTGTGAAGAAACATGCCAGGTTTAACTACTATAGTTTTGTAGCACAATCAAATGGAATACAATATAATTAAGCATCTTTAGAAAATATTTTAGATCTTCTCACATATTTATTCTTCTCCGTGGAATTTAAAATCAATTTGCCAATTTCCCACCCAAAGGAGAATGTTGATACTTCTTTTCTTTTTAATTACATGAAATTTTATTATTTATTATTATTATTTGGCCTGTTTTATGTGTTTTGTGTCACCATTTATTATTATTTTAAAAGAGTGAAACTTTTTATGATTTTCTGAATATGGACTTTTCTAATTTCTTATAAAGTCTATTTCTACATAATTTAAAGTTTTATGGCTTTTGTGACTGGAATTTGTTTTTCATTATATTTCCTAATTGGTAATTTCTGTTACACATTCAAGCTATTGATTTTTGCTTATCTATTTTTAAAAAACAATGCCCTTACTGAAATCCAGGTGATGTAATAAATTTCCTAAAGTTTTCAATGTAGATAATCTTCATACAATACAATATTTTTGTTTTAATATATACAGCTTAAGTCAAAGCCTAAAAAATAACTTTTGAAAAAATAGCCATATATGTGATTATTTATATCAAAATTATGCTTCTGTATATATTTTATATATGGATATTTATTTTGAGTTTTATATTTCTAATCACTTTGAACAAATATTCTTTTATTTCATTTATATTGATTTATTTTTAGTTTTGTTGTGTGTACAGCACATTTGGTAAAATAATGTATTTTTAATTTTAAATATGGAAATAATGAAATTAAAATACTTTCCAATTGTGAAGTTTCCTAGTGTTCCTGAAACAATCCTATTCAGGATATATTGCTTGTTCCAGTTAGTGCTGGATTCTATTTGTTAATATTTGCTTACTTTTTTTCATTAAAATGCATTGATGAATTTTACCCACTATTTTTTCTTCTTCATGTAATTTTTTTTTTTTTTTTTTTGCAGTACGCAGGCCTCTCACTGTTGTGGCCTCTCCCATTGCGGAGCACAGGCTCCGGACGCACAGGCCCAGAAGCCATGGTTCACGGGCCCAGCCGGTCCGCGGCATGTGGGATCTTCCCGGACCAGGGCACGAACCTGTGTCCCCTGCATTGGCAGGCGGACTCTCAACCACTGCGCCACCAGGGAAGCCCCTTCTTCATGTTATTTTATTTGAAATCAGAAACACTGTTCTGTACAACACAAACTATAGAACAGATTTACTAATACCATGGGCTTTGGATTCATACATTTCCAATGTTTGAATACCAACCATGTCATTTTCTAGCTTGATCATCTTAGTTAATGTGCTTATGTCTAAATTTCTCTGTTCTCTCTTTCTGCATATTAGAAATAGGGCACCCATAGTGTTTTGTGAGAATTAAATGAGGTAAGAGATAATGCAGGCAAGTTTCTTATTACAGTGGTTGAAATCTCAATATTAGTCAATAAATATCAATCATATATAATGGTAATAATACTGTCTCTACATTTTTCTTATTAATTTATATGTAGAGGGCATGAGTTAAGTTAATCAGTTATTAATATTAAAAGCACTCTTTCTTGGACTTAGTGTGGGTCCTTGCTTCCAGGTGTTGAACAAGGAAGAAGGCTACAACATTTCAGATATCCATCAGCTTGTTAGAAAGAAAGAAGTAATCACAATCAGTATGGTTTCTTTTTCCCTTGAAGAGTTTATTTTACTTGGTTTTATAGCTGATGTGGATTAATGTGGGTAGAGCTGCCATTCTTGGCTTATCATAGTTGCTCTAGCCAGTATCAAGTAATCTCAGACATCCCACATTTCCACTCCCAGTTCTGACTACCATGGCTGCCCTCACTTTTTCTATCACGAGTATATCCACCCTGCAGTCTGGGTATACTTCCTAGAGATGTTGTAGGGATCATAATGAGCCCCAACTCTGAATTTTAACCTCCAGCCCTTGACACTCTGAGTTTATTGCTTTTGCAGGGGAATGTTCCACTAACTTCCCACATATGCAGAAAATCACATGTTAGTCTGATCTGCCTTCATCTTGATTCATTATGTAATATTTTTAAGATATATTCTTTTATGATGAACTTCATTTTCTTTTAAAAATTAATAATTCAGATTTTCTTCTTAGTTAAATATCCCATTTATCATCTCAGTGGAGAAAAAATTGAAGGATATTAGTAGGTTTTCCATCTTTCTCTTAGTGAGAGTCACCCGTATGTTTTCGACCAACAAATACTCTTTCATATTTCTTTGTTGCAATTACTAGGTTATGATGTGTTTCCTCAGAGTCAAAAATAAAGAAAACTAAGTAACACTTGAGATTACAGTATCTACTTTGACCGATTTAATTTCTCCTTAGTAACTATTTAGGGAAAAGTGTATTATGCTTTAGAATGGTTGGAGAACAGCTGTTTTGACAAAATATATCCCTGTCAACGTTATATCTTGATGTTAATGACTGTGTTACCTGACATATTCTTGTGCTGAAAACTTGTTAATAGCTATAGCAGGAACTCACACTGAGGGAACATATTTCCATAGTATATTACAGCATAATAACCAGTGGAGTAAAAGAGGACACATGGTAAATGCTTTATAAATACATCTTATGACATTTATGGAGCAGTGGGTAACAATATGGATTAGTAAAATGCATGTGTAATATAAATATTTAAATATATAACGTACAAGTTTGACCATAAAAGTGTGCAGAAGATGGGTTTAAAAACAAAAGGCAAGACAAGAAAGAGAGGAAACCAGAAACAAAGCTAGTTGATGGGAGTCTTTTTATCTTCATTATATAGGTTTTCACCTTTTTAAGACTTTTTAGAAAATATATGATTATTGATATCCAGATAGGTAGATAGACAAAGATCATCAAACATTTTTCCATTAGAGAACATGAGGACATACACTTATTTTATGAGGTTAAACATATATACACACACGCATTTTATGTGTATGTTTTTACGTACATTTTAATAAAATGTTTATTATGAGCTTTATCATAATTTACTATGTATTTACATTATTTAAGAGTAATAAACTCTGCTGACAGCTCATCCAATATCAAAAGTTTGTATTAGATACAGACAGACACTTCCTTAGCTCCATGGCCTATTCAGTGTGTGGGATTCCTTTAGAATGATTTCCATTTCATTGAAATGAAGGTTAAATATATTACTGTGGCCTATTGGTAAATACTCCCACCCCAATTAAGCCAAAATATTATCTTTAACATTTGACTAAGAAATCACCTTATTTTTCCTTGCTTCCTTCCTTCCTTCCTTCCTTTCTTCCTCCTTCTTCTCTCTCTCTCTCTCCCCTTTCTTTCTTTCTCTCTCTCTCTTTCTTTTCCTTTTGTGTGTGTTGCATAAATTCAACACCATAATCTGCATTTTACCTAATTACCCTGAATTTGATTGAATACTTTTCTGTTGTTTTGTACTAAACCTCCAAGTAGCAGCTTGTTAGGAAGTGTTTGGAGTAAAAAATGCCCTCAACCCAGGTCTTTTCCATTACCTAAGCAATTTTTTTAGAGACCTTCTTCACCAATTCAGAAATCTTATGAAAATTGTATGTTGTGGTATGGATTTTTGTGTATGACAGTCATCAATTTAAGAGAGTAGTTATTTCCACAGATTATTTATAATCTGATAAAAAGGGCATTACTGAAACTTGTTAACCTAATTTTGAGACTGCAATAACACAAGGAAAAAAATAATTCATGGTTTTGAATGAAGACTGTTTTCCAAGGAAAAGGTCCAAAGTACATATTCCTAGCCCTTCATATCTCATTTCTCTTGTACTTAGAATATTTTACTATGACCCAGAGGATCTTGGTCAATACACTTCTCTAATCTTCATTTTATACAAATGTCCTAACACCTTCCATCATGCTGGCTTTTTCTCTATGACAAATATCTGCCAAGAAGTTTATCACTTTAGGACTTTTTTGTTCAATTCAAAGATCCTTTCCTGGCCGTTCACATTGCTTGCTCCTTCTCATGAGCTTAGATTCACAGCGAACTCCACTTCCTGGAAAGGGATGCCCAAACCCCTTTGTTAAATGCCTTCATATGTTCCAAGACAGTCAGAGCTGATCTAACTTTGAAAATATATATATTCATTAAAGGGAACCCTCTTACACTATTGGTGGGAATGTAAATTGATACAGCCACTAGGGAGAATAGTATGGAGGTTCCTTAAAAAACTAAAAATAGAACTACTGTGTGACCCAGCAATCCCACTACTGGGCATATACCCAGAGAAAACCATAATTCAAAAAGATACATGCACCCCATTGTTCATTGTAGCACTGTTTACAATAGCCAGTACATGGAAGCAACCTAAATGCCCGTCATCAGATGAATGGATAAAGAAGATGTGGTGCATATATACAGTGGAATATTACTCAGCCATAAAAAAGAACAAAATTGTGTCATTTGCAGAGACATAGATGGACCTACGTCTGTAGGTCATACAGAGCAAAGTAAGTCAGAAAGAGAAAAACAAATATCATATATTAACTCATATATATGGAATTTAGAAAAATGGTGGAGGTGATGTTATTTTCATAGCAGAAATAGGGACACACATGTAGAGAACAAATGTATGGATACCAAGGGAGAAGGGAAGGATGAATTGGGAGATTGGGATTGACATATATACACTACTATGTATAAAATATGTTACTAATAAGAACCTACTGTATAGCACAGGAAACTCTACTCATTGCTCTGTGGTGACCTAAATGGGAAGGATATCCAAAAAAGAGGGGATATGTGCATACGTATGGCTGATTCACTTTGCTGTACAGCAGAAACTGATGGAGTAGTGTAAAGCAGCTATACTCCAAGAAAAAAGAAAAAAGAAAGGTTGGCCAGAAACAGAACAAACAAAAAAAACATAATGGAAAAGAATATAAAAAGAATGTATATACATGTATAACTGAATAACTGCTGTACAGCAGAAACTAACTCAACGTTTAGTAAAGTTATAGTAAATCAACTATACTTGCATTTAAAAATAGTGTCTACTGTAGACAATATTTATTTGGATCTTTAAAAAAAAGAAATATATATATATATATATATATTCACTTATTTTATTGTATAGTTCATCTCCAGTAGAATATAAGCTCTAGGCAAGCAGTGTACACTTTTCTCTCTTGTTCAAGTCTTTTCACAAATGTCTGGAAGACACAGTAAGTACTGAATAAAATATATGTTAAATGAATGGATGGATAAATGAGAAGATGCATGAGAGCAAGTCAAAATGTCTGTGGGAAAGAGGTTGGTAGCTAAAAAATCTCTCAGAAAGTAAAAAAATATATATATATTTTAAATAAAATTATTTTATTCAGATATAATATTAATGCACAATAGAACACAAAATAAAGTGTACAGCTGGCCAAAATTTTACAAACTGACCTCATCCATATAATGAGCACATAAATTAGAAATAGAATACTATTAACACCAAAGACCTCATTCATCCCCATTTTAGTTATTACACTAGACATACCATGAATCGCAGGTGTATTAAGTATTAACCTTTTAAACAGACTGGATATGTCCTTGTAAATATCTATTTTGTAAAGATAACAACTCTCCAGTACTGTTCCTTTAGCAAGTATTATTAACATGTTTACAAAGAGGTCCATCTGTTTGACTCAATCATTCCTTCAGAGTCCACTAGGAGGGAGAAAGCAAACTACTACAGTGTTATTAAATCTTTGTTTCCCATGACATAAACATTTGTGGAAGAAGGTCTAAACACTAACCAACATGTTGAAAAAAAAGTCTTACCTCAGTACCAAGTCATTGCAAATGATAATAATGACATCCTAATACATTAACCATTAAATTAATACTTTCGTTTTTAATTATAATAATTTGTGAAAATTTAATATAATTCTAGAAAACAGTTTGACAATTTGTATAAAGATTATTACAAATGTTCATAAGATCTAACCCAATAAGTTTGCTCCTGTAATATTACCAGATGGAATTACCAGTAATATGTTAATAATAATAAAATATTAAAACACAATCTTAACATTTAAAATCATGTGTCAAAAACAGCAGAATGGTTAAAAAATACCTTAATTTTCTCTAAAAATAAATTTTACTGCCTTTAAAATGTTAGAGATTGTAAGAAACAAAGAATTTGCTTATGGTATAGTCTATTTTAAAACCCTTAAAGACTCTCATACCATTAAGTCAGCAATTCAACTTCCTAAAAGTTACCTAAGAAAATGCAGAAACATTGAAATATATTAAAATCTCCAAATTTTGCAAGCAGTAAAAATAATGTGTCAAACAATTGGATAATTAAAAGTATAAAAATGCTAATTCTATACATGTAAATATTATGCAGCTGTTATAGTTGTGTTATAAAAAAATCCATTCCTGTTAGAAATTGCTCCTATTAAGGTTAAATTTAAAAATATGCAAAAATACACAACACAAAAAAAAGAAACTATAATTTTAAGATAAAACCATAATACCACATGATATTTTTGTGAAAATTTTGAAAACTGAGAAAATGGATGATTTTCTAGTTAAATGTAAATTACCAAGTCATTCCCGCATAATAAGTATGCTATCATTATTACTATTCATTGTAGAATATACTCCAACCTTCCTACTTTATTAACATCTTGCTTTTTCTACATAATAGCTTTGCAATTGCTTTATAAAATAGTGATAATTTATTACATTATTGTCAAATGATCCTTTCTCTCTCATCACTGTTAGAGTATGAAATAAATGAAATCATATGTTGTTTATGTGTTCCTTGATACTTACATAAAAGATGATTTATTTCCTTTACAGAAGCTCATAAAAGGGTGGAGGTAATTATACTAAGTGGATATGTAAATTCCAGTAGTAAAAGTAAATCAGTTGTGCCAGTGAATTTCAATAAGTTTCTAAATTCTTACCATTGTAAAGCAATTATACTCCAATAAAGATGTTAAAAATAAATAAATTCTTGCGAGATGAGATATTCATTTCTTTGTGTATATGTTTATAAAATTTACTCAAATGGCATAATGAAATATCAATTTACATCCCATTAGGAAAAATTTCCTTATTTTTGTTTCCTTCATAAACTAGCAGGTTGTAAAATATGAATCCAAAATGAACATAGATTAATGTGTAAAATGTAATAAAAAGCATTTATTTAAAAATTCTAACTTCTCTATCAAATCTTATATATTGTCATTTAAATATAAAAATGATTTATATACATAATATTTTATATAAATCACTCTATATTTTTAAACAAGAACCTACACATTATTCAAGTATTAAAACATGTTCATGTACATGGCTTAAAAAATAAGATAGTAACAAATAAGATCCAGAGTTTCATAGCAACATCCAAGTTGCCCAAATTTCAATTGGAAATCGCTCACCAAGAACTGGGACGATCTCACACTGAACAACAAATGACAATAAGCATATGCCAATAATAAGATGTCAGAGATGTTAGAATTATCTAACAAAACCTTAAAGCAGACATCATAAAAAAGTTTCAATATGCAATTAAGTCCCTGAAACAAATGCAAATATAGAAATCTATGGTAAATAAATAAGTGAAAGATTCTACAAAAATAGATGACATTACCAAGAAAAAAAATCAAGCTTTGCAGACTGAATAATCCAAGAACAAAGGAAAAAAATACCCAGTGGATGGACTCAACAGTAGAGTAGAAAGAATACAGAAAAGAATCAGTGAACTTGAAGACAGAACAATAGAACTACCCCCATTTGAAGAGTAGAAAGAAAACAGAAAAAAAAAATGAATAGAATCTCAGAGACCTATGGGACTATAACAAAAAATCAAATATTTATGTGGACAAAGTCCTTAAAGGAGAGAAGAAAGAGGTGGGGCTAAATAACTAATCAAATCAATGATGGCTGAACATTTCCCAAAGTTGGCAAAACACATAAAACTACAGATTCAAGAAACTGAGTAAACTCTCAACAAGATAACGTCAAAGAAATCCATACCAAGATACATCACAATCAACTCCTGAAAACTAAATACAAAGGAAAATATCTTGCAATATCAGTGTAAAGGGCACAGTGATGACCTCCAAAGATGTTTATATCCTAATCCTGAGACCTATGGATATATGACTTTATATGTTAAGAGGGACTTTGGCAGCCGTGATTAAGTTAAGGATGTTGGCCTCATCTTGTATTGTCTGAGTGTACCCAATATAATCATAAGATTCCATAGAAGAAAGATGCAGGAGGTGTGAGTCAAAAGTGGAGTTGGAAGAAATGTCACTTCTGGAATGGGGTCAAGGAATGTGGGCAGCTTAAGGAAGCTGGAAAGGACAAGGCAACAGATTCTTCCCAATAGTCTTCAGAAGAAACACAGACTTGGTGACCTATTTTGGACTTCTGATTGCCAAAATTGTAAAATGATAAATTTGTGTTGTTTTTGGCGAATACGTTTGTGGTGATTTGTTACAGCAGTAACAGGAAACTAATACTATTAGGAAGAAGAAAAGAACACAGTGGATAAAAGATAAGCAAATACAATAGGTGTTCCTTCTCTTCTTGAACTTTCTAAATTATTCTTGTTAGTGGAAGCAAAAATTATAATCTTGTAAAATAAAAAAAGAGTCACTTAACAATATTCCAGTTAAATCAAAAGGGAATGTTAAAAATACATACTCAAGAAACAAAGAAGCAACCTAAATGTCCATTGACAGACGAATGGATAAAGAAGACTTGGCACGTATATACAATAGAATATTACTCAACCATAAAAAGAAACGAAACTGAGTTATTTGTAGTGAGGTGGATGGGTTTAGAGTCTGTCATACAGAATGAAGTAAGTTAGAGAGAGAAAAACAAATACCGTATGCTAACGCACATATATGGAATCTAAAAAAAACGGTACTGATGAACCTAGTGGCAGGGCAAGAATAAAGATGCAGACATACAGAATGGACTTGAGGACATGGCGTGGGTGTAAGGGGAAGCTGGGATGAATGGAAGAGTAGCACTGACCTATATACACTACCAAATGTAAAATGGATGGCTAGTGGAAAGCTACTGCATAGCACAGGGAGATCAGCTCGGTGTTTCGTGAGGACCTAGAGGGGTGGGATAGGGACAGTGGGAGGGAGACAAAAGAGGGAAGGGATATGGGGATATATGTATACAGATAGCTGATTCACTTTGTTGTACAGCAGAAACTAACACAAAATTATAAAGCAATTATACTCTAATAAAGATAAAAAAAAGGAAGCACACACAAAAGCAGAAAAAAAATTCAGGAAACATGAAACAAAACCAAAAAAAATGCAGGTTTAAGGTTTAAAATATCAATGAACATATGAAATGTAACCTATCCAAGTATACAAATTGAAAGACAAATGGACAAAGTGGGTTTTAAAAATTGACCAAACCATACTCTGTATACAAGACACTCATTTAAAAAATAATAATAATAAATAAATCATGGAAATAAATAAATAAATTTAATAAATAAACAAAAACTTCTTAAAAAGAAATATCCAGACCTATATTGTTTCACCAAAGAATTCCACAAAGATTTAAAAGAGAATTAACATCTGTTCTACACAATCTCTCCCAGAAAATTAAACAATTCCCAAATCATTTTAGGAAGTTAGTATCATCCTAATATTAAAACCAGACAAAGACACTACCAAAATGAAAACTACAGACCAATATCCCAAATGAAAATAGATGCAGATATCATTAACAAAATATTATCAGAAAATGTTCAGGAGTACATAAAAAACTATTCACTGTGACCAAGTGAGGTTTTGTTTCCAAGAATGCAATGTTGTGTGAACATACAAAAATAAACCAATTTCATTCACCTTATTAGCAAAGATAAGAAGAAGCAATGACATGGTCATATCACTTGATGTAAAACAAGTATTTGAAAAAATAAATAAATAAAACAAGCATTTGACATTATTACCACTCTTTCATGAACAAAAACACAGAAAAATAGAAATAGAGGATCTTCCTCAAATTGCTAGAATATTCACAAAAATCCTATAGGTAACAGTATATCAAGTGATGAAGGACTTAATGGTAAAGGACTGAATGTATTATCCCTAAGAGTGGCAGCAAGGCAAAGGTGTCTGCTTTCAATATTCTCAATAAACTTAGATCTAGAAATTCTAAACAATTCAGTATGGCAAGAAAAAGGGGCACACAGATTGGAAAGAAAGAGTGAAGACTATACCTTTTTGCAGATGGCATAGTGTCTCCATAGAAAATCTTAAGGAATGTACAAAAAAATGAGTTCATCAAGGTCAAAGAACACAAGATAAAACTACAAAAATATTTTGTATTTCAATAAGCCAGCAAAAATCACATGGGCACTAAAATTAAAATTACTGTACCATTTACAGTTACACACACAGAAAGAAATACTTAGATGTAAATAGAATATATAACTGACTTATACACTGAAGATTATAAAATGTTGATTAAACAGATTCAAGAATATCTAAATAGATAGAAAGACATGCCGTGCTCAAAAATTGGAACACTCACCATGGTAAAGATGCTACATCTCCTCAATTGATATACAGATATAACACAATTCCTGTCAGAATCCTAGAAAGATTTTTATAGATACAGACAATATTCTTCTAAAATTTATATGGAAAAGCAAAATAATTAGAAGAGCTAAAACCATTTTGAAAAAGAAGAATAAAGTAGGAGGAAACTGTCATACTTTTTCAAGACATTATATACCTATAGTAATCAAGACTGTTATATTGGAAGTATAGATCAACAGAGCAGAAGTGACAATCTAGAAAAAGACCCACACAAATATGTCCAACTGATTTTGAAAACGGTGAACAAGCAATTCCACAGAGGAAATACAACTTTTGCAACAAATAGTGTGAGGACGGTTGGACATGCTTCATACCACATACAAAAATTAACTCAACATGATTACAGACTTACATGTAAAATGTAAAACTACAGCAAAAACAAAACAAAACACATTTGAAATTTTTCAGATTTTTGCATCTATGTTCATCAGTGATATTGTCCTGTAATTTTCTTTTTTGGTGATATCTTTGTCTGGTTTTGGTATCAGGGTGATGGTGGCCTCATAGAATGAGTTTGAGAGTGTCTCTCCCTCTGCTATATTTTGGAAGAGTTTGGGAAGGATCCGTGTTAGCTCTTCTCTAAATGTTTGATAGAATTTGCCTGTGAAGCCATCTGGTCCTAGGCTTTTGTTTGTTGGAAGATTTTTAATCACAGTTTCAATTTCAGTGCTTGTGATTGGTCTGTTCATATTTTCTATTTCTTCCTGGTTCAGTCTTTGATGGTTGTACTTTTCTAAGAATTTTTCCATTTCTTCCAGTTGTCCATTTTATTGGCATATAGTTACTTGTAGTAATCTCTCATGATCCTTTGTATTTCTGCAGTGTCAGTTGTTACTTCTCCTTTTTCATTTCTAATTCTATTGATTTGAGTCTTCTCCCTTTTTTTCTTGATGAGTCTGGCTAATGGTTTATCAATTTTGTTTATCTTCTCAAAGAACCAGCTTTTAGTTTTGTTGATCTTTGCTATCATTTTCTTAATTTCTTTTTCATTTATTTCTGCTCTGATCTTTATCATTTCTTCCCTTCTACTAACTTTGTGGGGTTTTGTTGTTGTTGTTCTTGGATCGTATTGCTATAAACTTCCCTCTTAGAACTGGGAGAAAAATATATGAAATCTGGGTAAAGAAATTTTAAACTCTGCTCATTTTAAATCCAGTTATTTGTTTTGAAGCCTTTAAATTGTAGGAGGTTCAATATGTTTTGGATATGAACTCCGTATCAAATATATGCTTTGCAAATATTTTCTCCTATTCCATAGGCTGTTTTTCAATTTGTTTATTGTTTCCTTTGCTGTACAGAAAGCTTTTAGTTTGACATAGTCCCACTTGTTTATTTGCTACCATTTCCTGTGCTTTCATTGTCACATCTAAAAAATCACTGCAAAGATCAATGTCAAGGAGAATTTTCCCTATGTTTTCTTCTAGAAGTTTTATGGTTTCAGGTCTTACATTTAATCTTTAACCCATTTTGAGTCGATTTTTATGTATGGTGTAAATATGATTCCGTTTTAATATGAATATCCAGTTTTCCCAAAAGCACTTACTAAAGAGGCTATTCTTTCCCAATTTTGTATTCCTGGTGCCCATGTTGAAGATTAGTTGATTGTGTATACATGGGTGAATTTCTAAATTCTCTATTCTGTTCCACTGGTCTATATGTCTTTATGTTTGCCAGTCCCATACTGTTTTGATTACTGAAGCTTTGTAATAGAATATAAAATCAGGAAGTACAATGCTTTGGCTTGCTTTGGCTATTTGGGGTCTTTTGTGGTTACATATGAATTTTAGAATTGTTTTTCTATTTCTGTGAAAAATGTCATTGGGATTTAGGTAGGAATTACATCAGTATTTCTACAAAGAAGACATTCAAATGATCACCAGGTATGTGAAAAAGTACTTAACATCACTAATCATTAGGAAAGTTCAAATCAAAACCACACTGAGATATCACCTTATATATAATTGTTAGAATGGCTATCATAAAGAAGACAAGAGATAAGTTGGTAAGAGTGCATAGAAAAGACAACATTTGTGCACTCTTGATGTGAATATACATTGGTTCAGCCACTGTGGAAAACAGTATGAAGGTTCCTCAAAATATGAAAAATAGATCTACTATATGATCCAGTAACCCCACTTCAGGGTACATATCCAAAGGCAATAAAACCGACTATTGAAAATATATATCCACACTCCCATGTTTATGGCAGCATTATTCACAATACCTAAGATATGAAAACAACCTAAGTGTCCATCAACAGATGAATGGATAAAGGTATAATGCATACACACACACACACACACACACACACACACACACAATGGAACACTATTCGGTCATGAGAAAGAAGGAAATCTTGTCATTTGCTACAACATGGATGGACCTTGAAGGCATGATGCTAAGTGAGATAAAGTCAGACAGAAAGACAAATACGTATGATATCACTTACATGTGGAATCTAAAAAAGACAAATTCATAGAAACAGAGTTAAAGTGGTGGCTCTCAGGAGTTGGGA
Source organism: Orcinus orca (assembly GCF_937001465.1). Taxonomy (NCBI): domain Eukaryota; kingdom Metazoa; phylum Chordata; class Mammalia; order Artiodactyla; family Delphinidae; genus Orcinus; species Orcinus orca. The sequence goes on along the minus strand of NC_064561.1, from coordinate 174,393,305 downwards.
GGTGGGGGAATTTGAAGGGATGTAGGCCAAAGGGTAAAAATTTTCTAAATTTATTTAGAAAATGAATTCTGGAGATCTAAGTCACGACATTGTAAGTAAAGTCAACAATACTGTATTACATCCTTCAAATTTTCTATGAGACTAGATCTTGCTAGATTGCAGATCATCTTAGTATTTTGCATAGTGTATAGTGGGGTTTTCTTGTTAGATGTTTCACTCTTCAAAAGTATCAAATTTATAGGATCACAAAATAAAAGCAAATCCTTCTTGATCTAATAAAACTCTTCTTTAAGGTGTTATGCCAACTAACATAGTATATAGAGGAAGTGATAGTTAGAGTCATCAAAATAAAAAGTGATTGATATTGATATGTATTGATGGATGTTCAACCATTAGATGAAAGTTTGTTGAAAACAGGATCAAAATTGCTAGCCATAAATTACTCACTAAATATTAAAAGAAAGAAGAAACCTTTGAACCTCCACCACATCAAAGTTACCACATTGATAAAAGCTAAACTGATACCAGATGCAATAAAGGTATAAATACCAAAGACAGTGATACCAGATGCACTCTGATGTGATGCTATGAAAATGACAAAATTTCACATATGTTAGGCCCCTGTCAAAAATTCATTACCTGGATCTAGTTATGATGAAATATTCAGGGAAACATAACTTGTGGGACCTTCTGTAAAATTCTTGACCTTTATACTTCAAAAATATCAATGTTGTGAAAGGCTGAAAAATTGTTTCAGAAAAAAAGGTATGCTAAAAGGACATTATAACTAAAGGCAAAATATGTTTCTATATTGGATTTTGGTTTGGGGAAGATTGCTATAAATGTCTTTATTATTAAGACAATGGAAAACATTTAAACATGAATTGTACAAGAGATATTGCATGCATGATACATTTCCTGAATATGATAGCCCTGAGGTTTTATAAGGGAATGTTCTCTGTATTCCTAAGGTATTCATACAAAGTATTTAGGGGTGAAGAATCTTGTTATCTACCATTTAAATTCACATGCTTTAATATAAATAAAAATTGCTACTGTATGTCCAGATTTATGAAACAGTAGGAAAAATAAAGATATGTTAGAAATTTGTGAGCCTAAGCAAAGGTTAATCCATTTTTTATTGTACTATTCTGCAGCTTTTCTTTAGATTTGGAGATTTTCAAAATAAAACTTAAAATAACAAAAATCCATTTAAATGTTTTAAAGTATTTCCAAAACTTTATTAATTCCTTTCCAGTTGAAATGAGAGTTATTTCTACCTACTGTGGTAAGTATAAATAGAAGAAAGAGTTAGAAAGTGACCCTGAGAACCCCTGAAAAATACATGTTTCCATGTAAGAGAACAGAATTAGAGAAAAAGAAAAAACAAACAAAAGAAACAAACCCCACAAATGACATCAATGCACCTGGAAAAAATATTAAAGAACAAAGTGCATAATATAATTATATGATTCATGTTTAATCATATAATTCATGTGGAGAACAACCTTCTTTACATATTTCCCCCATGTCCAACCCCTGCCTTCTCTAGCAAACACCAATCTGTTCTCTGTATCGATGACTTCAGTATTTTTTTTCTTTTTCTCTCTAAATTATTTCATTTAGCATAATGTCCTCAAGGCCCATTTATGTTGCAAATTGCAAGATTTCCTTTGAGAGAATAAAGAATTGCAGAGACTGACATGAGGCTCTATACCTGTTGCCTACTGCCAGTTTATAGATAACCAGTTGGGTGAGCTGAGCAGGGTAGAGCACGGCACAGGTGATCAATATAAACAGCTACCATAATGTAAAGAGAAGCTGACCAGGATATGGCAGAGAAGTGTGGAGTCAAGGCTACTCCACCTGAGGAAGAATGAGCAGAAGAAAAAGGGTGGGTGTCTGGCAGGTATAGCACGTGGGGTTTGGAAGCAGCACAGATACGTGCTGGTGAGTTGGCTAGAGGAGAAATGCCAGGTGCTGTGGTACCTGGCATTGGGGAGGTACCTCCCCAATTAATATGTTGAAGCTCTAAGTCTCAGGGGATGATATTTAGAGATGGGGCCTTTGGAAGGTAATTAGGATTAGATGAGGGCATGAGGGTGGGGCCCTCATAATGGGATTAGTGGTTTTATTAAAAGAGGAATGGAGACACAGCTCTGAGGAGACAGTAAGAAGACAGTTGTTTTCAACCAGGAACCAAATCGGTCCACACCTTGATCTTGGACTTGCCCCAGTCTCCAAAACTGTGAGAAATAAATGTCTGTTGTTTTAAGCCACCCTCTCCTCCTGCAATGGAACCTTTTTAGGACTATCTCTAGATGTCCTTCTTAGAATATTATATCCTGAGTTATTTGAGTTATGGGAGCATGCCCCTACACCAATGTTCTTATATTCTCAGCTTACATTCTAGGCTTCCCAGTTCCTTACCATTAAGACTCATCCCCACACATTTTCCCTGTTTCTTGTTTACAAGAATCTACATTGGCTAGGTCCTGAAGTCATTATGGTGAGTAATCTCTTTCCTTCTGAAGCAGAGATGCTATTTCTTTAATTGATTCAACTGATTCATCCTTCACTAATTAATTATCAAAGTGAAATTGGAGCAGGTTCTTTTAATAAATTTATTTTATTTATTAATTTTTGGCTGCATTGGGTCTGCGTTGATGCATGCAGCCTTTCTCTAGTTGCAGTGAGAGGGGGGCTACTCTCCATAGTGGTGCACAGGCTCCTCATTGCAGTGGCTTCTCTTGTTGTGGAGCATGGGCTCTAGGCATGTAGGCTTCAGTAGTTGTGGCTTGTGGGCTCAGTAGTTGTGGCTCATGGGCTCTAGAGTGCAGGCTCAGTAGTTGTGATGCACAGGCTTAGTTGCACTGTGACACATGGGATCTTCCTGGGCCAGGCCTCGAACCCGTGTCCCCTGCATTGTCACGCGGATTCTTAACCACTGTGTCACCTGGGAAGCCCAGGAGCAAATTTTAAGGGTATAAAATATCACCTTGTGAGATACATACTACAACTGAAGTCTTCATGTGCCTTCCATTCTGCTACCCCTAGCAAAAGAGAAAGGAGTATTTTTTCTATCACAGATAATGACTGCAGGAAACTGGGTGCCAATGACTACAAAATTAAGGACAAGAGTGGTAAGGACCAAGGGAAATCTGGAGTTTGGGGGTTGAAACTACATCCACTCTGATACTAACACTCTGGTTTCAGGCTCCCCTAACTTCCCTATCAGATCCCCACTAGAATAAAACATAGGCTGCTGCATATTTATACTTTTTTTTTTTTGTAACTCTGATACACAATCAAATCCTGGGATTTTTATCAGCACAGTTTTCTCCTGGCTCAAGGAAATGAGCACCTTGCCACAGAAGCCTTCTAGCTTTCACCCCAAACCATGAGTTCCTAGTTGCCTAACCTACACCTGTTATTTGCACAGTGGCCCTTTGCAAAACCCAACAACTCTACAGTCCTTATACTTACTTTTATGCATCCCAAGCACTGTGGATATTGCAATGACCAGTGAAGGCTTCCAATTAGATGCCATCCCAATCCACAATACCTGATAGTCTTAGAAATTGTGATGCTATACACCACCCTACTTCAAACCAGCAAAGGGACCCTGGTTGCCATCTGGCTAGCATAGCAGCTAAAGCCAGGATCCCATCCTGAGGATCTGCTTCCTGGGAAAATGTCTGTTACCAGTTGTCTTGGTTTAAACTCTCCAAATCATAACCCAAAACAAGGTTTCAAGTAGAAGTAGTTTATTTAGTAGTTAATTCTAGGAACCACTGGTATAAAATAAGGAAGTATGACACAAATCAGAGGGCATATAGTAATCTGTGCATTATCAATGAATTTCATTTATCAATCACTGGATCTTAATGCCACTAAAGAACTCTAAAATCCAGTATAGAAACACTTGCCTAAAAGTAATCCCACCTGCAATAGAATGATTTATTCATTAACTCTTGTCAGTCATTTTTTGATAGCTATTGGAGCAGGGTTTCAGGATGGTGGTCATTAGCTTGCCAGCATTACAAGCATAGTGTGTACAAACGCTAATCAAGCACCGGTGGACGGAGAAAGTTATCAGGCAAAGACATCCAGAGGCTGACCCTTGGAAACTGGACAGGATCATTAGAATGGTGAAGACCAAAGGATTTGAATGTGGTGCTGACAGCTCCTGCTACAGCAATTCAGTATAGAAAAATTGTATAAGTTTTCACTTCAATCATCTTGTGTCTGTAAGAATATGGAGTTCACTCAAGAAGTCCAGATTTTTATTGTTTTTTGGCATTGATTATAATCTAAATATTATATTTGCTACATTATTTTTGGTGTTTGAAAATCAGGCACAATATACCAAAATATCTATTGCCATGCTCCATTCAAACCACATATATAATTTCATTATCGTCAGGGCTGCAATCTGCCAATATATTTCTGTAGTTGAGCAATCCAGTAGAATGTTTCTCCTTAAACTTTAGCAATCTCATGATTACCCCAATATTTCAAGACATGCAGAGAGATGGTGTTAGATTAGCTGAACCTCTTATGTAGCTCAACAGATAATTTGGTCATTTTTAAAATGTAAATACCTAAATAATTAGTACTGAATCTATTTAACTGTATAGTAAGATAATAAAGGTAGATTGTAGTAATAATAGAATCAGCCACTGTTTGAAATTACAAAATATATTTTTAATCAGGAAGACACTCTTTTTTCCTATTGAGTCATGTGATTTATAACAGGTAGCAATCAAATTATCAATTACTCCTTTTAGTCATTACAAGTAATTAAAGCCTAGTAATTCTAACAGAAATCCAATTTATTATTTTCTTATTTCAACATAGAGCCATCTTTATTTTGACAAAACCAAAGAACTTTATATGCCTTATTTATTTACAGATTTACTAATGCACTGTAAGGCCAAATATAAGGTAACTATAGGTTTGTTTCAGTTCCTTTCCCTAAAATATAATTTCACATTCTAATGGTATATGTATTATAGTTAGATTATTATTATTTTTTGGCATTGACTATAATCTAAATATTATGATATTTGCTACACTGTTTTTGATATTTGAAAATCAAGCACAGAATACCAAAATATTTATTGCTACACTCCCTTCAAAACACACATAAAATTTCAATATTGTCAAGCAGCAATCTGTCATTATGTTTCTGTAGTTGAGCCATTCTATATAATTTTTTCCCCGAAACTTTGGCAACCTGCATTTTCTTGGAAACATGAGCAATAGTAAAAGGTCCACATTTTTACAAGTGGTGATTAATAAGTGTGTGTGAGTGGTAGAGATGACCCAAGAATAGCTATGTGTTGATGCTTGTTGGATGGGAGCTCTTTATACTCTTATTTTTACTATTATATATATGTATATCTCAGAAATTTTCCATAACAATAAGTAAAGCTCTATTTTGCTTTTTTTTAAGTAAATAGCTTACTCCCATTTTAAATGTACTGTTCATGAGATGATTTCCTTGTCTTATTGTTAAATATAATTTTAGAGGTTTCTGTGTTCAAAATATTAGGTTATTTTGATGTAACCTTGGATATAAGCACCTCATGGAACACTTTGGGGGTATATATTATATCTATTTGACCATAGATAAGCTGAGAATGAAATACTTGTTTTAGAGGTAACATTAGTCTGAATGTTAGTCTGAACATTAGTCTTAATGTAGGGAACACTATTATACATTCATTTTTCACCTTCCTTGCCTGCGGTTAGTACTTTAACACTGATTGCATGGTCTCCAACTGAAAATAAGAGTCAGATTAAAAATGAGAACCTACAATAGTGTTTTCTTAGTGTTTCTTCATATAAAATTTATTTTTAACCATACCAAGTTAATTTTATTCACATAATTTTGAAATGTTTTTATGTTTTCTAGTTTTTTTTTCTATTTTTATGGTATTTTACATTGGATTTTTTTCTCTTGTATTCTTTCTAGCTTAATCTTTGTGCATAAAATATTTTCTTTAATTTTCATTTTTTTTATGAGTCAGTAAGATTTTTTCAAGTCTTTCTTTTGGCCAAATTTTTAAAATTTCTAATATTTTGTAATTATTTTGTATTTTATAGTTTCTTTCATTCTATTAATATATTTAACTGTTCTTGAAATATTATTTTAAATTTTTTATGTATTTTGTGGATATGACTTTCTAGTCATATCCTAGTGCGCCTCCTCTGTACAAATATTATTCTGTACCTGTGAGCTTCCAAGGATACTTAGCTCATAAATCCAATGCACTGCTTATTTGCTGGTTTAATAGGAAACTACTGGGGAAACAACGTAAGCCCTGTAATAGTTGTCATTTACCCCAGTCTTTGAAACTAGACAAGCTAGGTCCTTGTGATTTTCTCTAGTTGATCATCTCAGTTGACTCATAAAAAAAACAAACAAAAAACAAACAAAAAATCAAAACTAATCCCTTTTTAAAAAATTCATTTTCTTAGCCTAAGTACTTAATTTCCATGGAAACACACTTATAAACTCTGTAATTTTTTTTTTTTTTCGCTACGCGGGCCTCTCACTGCTGTGGCCTCTCCCGTTGCAGAGCACAGGCTCCGGATGCACAGGCTCAGCAGCCATGGCTCACGGGCCCAGCCGCTCCGCGGCATGTGGGATCCTCCCGGACCGGGGAACAAATCCGTGTCCCCTGCATCGGCAGGCGGACTTCCAATCACTGCGCCACCAGGGAAGCCCAACCTCTGTAATATTTAACCATGAATAGAACATGAAGTACAAAAACAATATGCACACTTAAGAATATTCATCTAAAAACATGGCATCTTAGGTCAGAAGTCAAGTTCAATCAATAGTAGAAGCAGATTCTTTTTTTTTCCCCTCAAAACAATCTACTCTGAAAGAAGAACAAAGAGAAAGAAACCCACATAAAATGCTAAATAATCAAATAACTTTACAAAACTAACCTGATGATCTACTCAGCTGTATAAGCTGAACTGATTTCATGCATTTTTAATTATTAATAAAATGTTCCTTTGTTTTCATTTTTTCAAAAAATATTTTCTGTAGGAATCCATTATGAATGCTAGATAACTCATGTTTTATCTTGTGGATGACTGAAAGCATTTTATTTTATCATATGTAAATCTGAACTCCTTCCAGCTTTTACCAACAACGCAAAAGTTCAAGGCATTTTCAACATTGAACTGAAGCAATTATATCAACATAGCATTTACAACAATTGAAACATTATAAATATGATATCAGTTCAATGGGAGCCATAGATTACAGTTAGTTAAATGTTAAAGAGTGTATGCTTTTCCTTTTTTATGTGCTGGTATACATATTAAGATGTCACAGCCTTGCATTTGTTTATTTTTGTTTTGTTTTCTTTGTGGTACGTGGGCCTCTCACTGTTGCGGCCTCTCCCGTTGTAGAGCACAGGCTCCGGATGCACAGGCTCAGTGGCCATGGCTCACGGGCCCAGCCACTCCACGGCATGTGGGATCCTCCCGGACCAGGGCGCAAACCCATGTCCCCTGCATCGGCAGGCGGACTCTCAACCACTGTGCCACCAAGGAAGCCCCTGCATTTGTTTTAATAAACTAGAGATATGAAGGTTATAATTTTAATTACCAATTTGTTGAAATAACTATGTGCTGTTACCAACACATGGAAATGACAGAAGTTAAATAGATAAAAAGATGTCTATGGTTCTGAGACTGTTGTACTGCTTAAGAAACCACAGGCCTTGGTAAAAAAAAAATATATTGTTTTGATCCTTAGGCATACAATCTCTCTAGAAAGAAAACAGGCTGGGAAAACTATATACAGTCTATGGAGGACTTAAGGACAAAAGAGGGTAATAAATAGGCAGAATCTCCTAGACCAGATATGGATTCAGATGACCGTGGAGAATGAGGGACAAGAGTGTTCCTTCCAGAGAATAGAATGACTGCCTACTCATGAATGATCATACCTTCAGGACTGTGGACCATCTCCAGATGTGATAAAAGTGATTCAGAACTACCATGGCCCTATGTCTTCACTGCTTCCTACTTCAAAATTGTGTGTGCATGTGTGTGTGTGTGCATGTGTACTCTAGAGTTAAGATAACTTGATTTACTAGTTTATAGCTTCCAAATTAAGAAAAGGAAGTTTGAGACAGGATGTAGAAACTTCTGTGCATCAACCAGAAATCCTAGACATTAAGCTGGATGCAGTGATGCATTTGAGGCTGCTGTAATGAAATACCATAGACTGGGTGGCTTAACCAACATTTATTTCTCTCAGTTCTGTAGGCTGGCAAGTCCAAGTCCAAGGTACTGGCAGATTTGGTGTCTAGTGTGGACTTGCTTCCTGGTTCCCAGACAGCCTTCTGCCCCTATGTCTTCACATGGAGAAAAAGGGAAGGTAACTCTCTTCAGGGCTCTTTTATAAAAGGGTATTTATCCCATTCATGAGGGTCTCAGCACCTCCCAAAGTTCTCACCTCTTAATGCCATCACATTGGGTATTAGGTTTTAACCTATCAATTTTAGGGGGATTCAGACATTGTCTATAGTAGATGGAATGGCACTTTTGGCCTGCTTTCCTTGCCAGGGATATAGTCAGTTCTATGTGTTAAAAAAAAAATGCAAAAGGATATTTAAAGAACAGGAGGGAAGACTCTTTCAGAGATTGTTAATGTTTACTGATGAAACAATGTGTTTCCTGCATTTCTCAGTAGGCTTGAAGAGGTAGGCTATGCTGTATAACTACTAACTGGCCTATCGTCTGTAGCTAGAATGAGCACATTTCATCTAGACAAAAATATTTATGAGCCAGTGCTTTGATTTCTATGCTCCATTTTATGAGTCAGCAGTTGTGAAAAACATTGTGAAATAGTACAACTGTCAGGTTTGGCCTTTTCATAACAATCATTGGTTACGTACCTTGAATATGATAGCAATCTTTGTCATTATAAGTGCCTGAGAGTGGGTGGCATTATTTGTTTGTTTGTTTGGTTGGTTTTGTTTATCTCACCATAGTTTATTCTGACTAATAAATTAAGTTGTCATAATTTACCATTTTATAGTTCATTAGCTTTGTATATGGATTTTTCTTTTATTATTTTTTAAATGTGCATAAAAGCAATTTCTAATCAGCCACTTTCCTTCACGGTTTTTTCTTTTCATACAATTGTTTAGATTACAGGTATAGATAAGTAATAAATATACCATAAAAAATCAGTTTTAATTTTCATCGTATTTAAATCCTGAAAAAGAGGAGACATGTAAGGACAATTTAGCGACAAAAATGAATTTTGAAATAATATATTTTAAAATGTACAGTAATAAATATTACTAAATTATGACCTTTATTAAATAAGAAGTAAAATACTCATGTCCTTACTCCCACTGTTATTAGATAACACATGCTCTAAAATCTTCAAATACATTGGTGATGAAATTTAACTCTGTAAATTGAAAATGTAGTTATGTTATACAATCAGGTGTACCATTGCTATATTACTTTTTTCTTGATTAGATGTGTCTTCAATTTTATGTTCAATGTTTTCTAATACCACTCTTAAATCCATCACTATCATTAACTCATAAAACTTCACCTTTGCCATAAGACAGTTTGCACTTACAGCAGTTCCTGGAATTAAGCAGCATCATTAATGGTCCAGAAAAGTCACCTTTAAAAAAAGTTCTTCAATGACTACTTGTGTTTTTCATCTGCTTACTTTAGTGCCCAGTACTTACTTGATCAAATTATTAGAAGAACATAGGAGACAGTGCTTGACGTCCTACCGCCAACTGCATACAAGGAGGTACATGTTTTCCTTGTTACACCAATTATTTGGAAATAATTTCAAAACTAAGAACTTTCTCTTTGGAAATTGCCCAGTAGTTGGGTCTCTCCAGCCAATGACTTGGTTTTGTCTCTCTGCTCCTCATGTTCCCAAGACAACTTTGCCTACACCTGACAGAGCATGAATAGAATACATATTTTCTCTACTGTTAGGAGGAACAACCTTACACTCTTAAATAACTGACATTTTAGGAACATAGACCATAGCATATTCACAATGCACCTCACTTCACACCTCCAAATTTGAGTTATCTTAATGCTGTAAGAGTGGTGGTTTGAGTGTATGGGTGTGTGTGCAAAATCCTGTGAAACAGACTTATTTGGCCTCATCAATTTAGTGAATACCAGTTCACTAAAAAACAATTGAACAAAATTTTGATATACCAAATCTTTACATATGTTAACTGTGTATATAAGTAGAAAAAGCCATATTATTTTCAATCTCTTAAACGTTTTATATATCTCTATATTTGTCTATCATATCCATCTATCTATATATCTACCTATCTCTTAGTCATCTATCATCATCATCTATCTAACAAGTACTGAAGTTAAATAAAACTGAAACAGAAATTCCCAATATAAGAGCAGGGTAGATGGCTCTCCAGATATATCCAGTGAGACAGGTAGGGGAATTAGAGATTTTGTAGTTCATTCAAGGTTGAATAGGCTCTTGGTTATGATTTTAGATAATATGAATATATAAACAAACAGGCCAACATTTACTCTATACACCAAATTTCAATTTATTAATTGCCAAGAATAAATGTTTTTTCTAAGACTTACTAAGGTGTCTACAATTCAGAGCACCATTTTCTTGATTTTAAATAAGATCATTCCTTTAGTTAACGCTTGGAGAATTGAATGCTTTTCATTTAAGTGTTCACCTCTAGACCCCCAGATTCTATTAGAGTCTGCTACCAATATAACATATGATAACATCTGCAAATTAGTAATGAGTAGACCCTGGGAAGGCCAAATACACAAGTTCTTCCTCCCAATCATATCTCTCAATTGTCACAATCTTCATACTCTCAAATACTCTCTATAATATCCACACAGTAATGAATAAATATGGCAAAAGGTTTTACTCTGTGACATTTCCTACAACAAGTACTGATCCTTTCAATCATCTATACTTAGTCATGTCTGCATATGATAATTCTCAGGTTCCCTTACTTTGACTTCTAATGTTTCTGTTTCCTTCTCTTTGTTTGAATTTGCCTGTGTATCTTTATTTGTCTCTTTATTTTCAACCTATTTTAAATTCATTGCAAATATATTGTTATTCTAAGAGACATAAATATTTTGCTGGTTATCACATATTATTTTTTCATGATATCTGTCATAAGGGAATGTTTAGAACAACAATGTATAAGTGTTAGCATCTATGCTGTGATTTTACAAGCTTATTTTGTTCCATTGTTTTCTCCTATTTCTCTGGCTAGATAACATTGCTTTTCATTTCAAAGTTTCCCATGTAAAGTTGAAAATTGTTTCTCATTCATATTTATAGATTACTTTCCTTTTCATGACTTTGTAATGCAATGTATGAGTTTGAATTATTTGCTAAATCTTACTACTTTACTTCAAAAAAGAAAATATTTTTCCTTATTTTATCATTATTTTCTCCATCAGTTATATTTTATATTTTTATGCCGTTTCTTTTTTTTTTTTTTTTTTTTTTTTGCGGTACACGGGCCTCTCACTGCTGTGGCCTCTCCCGTTGCGGAGCACAGGCTCCGGACGTGCAGGCTCAGCGGCCATGGCTCACGGGCCCAGCCGCTCCACAGCATGTGGGATCTTCCCGGATCGGGGCACGAACCCGTGTCCCCTGCATCAGCAGGCGGACTCTCAACCACTGCGCCACCAGGGAAGCCCGCCATGTTTCTTTTATATCTTAGTCTTTTCACCTTCTGTCTAATGAGCTCCATTTCTTCAAGTTTTTGATTTATGCTTAGATTCATGGCCTGGAAAATGAAGGGAAAGCAATATCTCAGATATTTAATTGATGAGTGGGAAACACACCCTAGGGTAACCCCATGAATAACACCTTCAATAACTCCCTCCCCTTTAGAGCAAGTGAAAACTGATATTTGCTTTTAGCCAATAGTATATGGCATAACATATGGGAAAGAAATTCTCATGATTATTTACATTGTATAAGATTCCATCTTAGAAGTCTGGGGGACAGATTCTCTTCTGGAACTTTAAAAAATGAGCTGCCAGATGGCCTGTGACAGGGCCATAGCATGGAACTGCAGGCAGCCTCTAGGAGCTGAAAAAAAAATCCCAGCTGACAGCCATCAAGAAAGTGGGAACCTCAGTCCTACAACCACAAGAAACTGAATTCTGCCAACAGCCACTCAATTTTGGAAGAAAATACTGTGCTCCAGAATGGAACACATACCAGCAGATGCCTTGACTGAAGTTCTGTAAGACTTTGAGCTGAAGACCCAGTTAAGCTGTGCTCAGACTCCTGACCCACAGAAACTGTGAGATAATAATACATGTTATTTTTTGAAGTCCTTTGTTAAGAAAAAATAGATAAGTAATACATGTGGACCATTTCTTCCTGTTGTTGTTTTTATAAAATATTAATTTCCTTCAATCTTAGTGCTCTAACATTTAATTAATTAATTTTTATTCTTTTTCACCAGCTTTACTGAAGGATGATTGACAAATTAAAATTGTATATGTTTAGGTTGTATAACATGATGTTTTTATTTTTAAGGTGTACAATGAAGTTTAATATATGTATAAAATGTGAAATGATTACAACAATCAAGTTAACACATCCATCACTTCATATTTGTGTATATGGTACCATTTTTGTGTATATGGTAAGAACACTTATTATATACTCTCTTAGAAAATTTCAAGTATGCAATACAATATTATTAATGATAGTCAGCATGCTGCACATTTGATCCCCAGAAATTATTAATCTTATAACTGAATGTTTGTACTGTTTGACTAACATCTCTCCATTTTATCCAAGATCCCAGACACTGGCAACCACCATTCTGTTTTTTACTTCTATGAGTTTGACTTTCTTTTAGATTCTACATATAAGCAAGATCATACAGTATTTGTCTTTCTGTGTTTGGTTTATTTCACTTAGCACCATGTCTTTCTAGTTCATTCATGTTGTCACAAACAGCAACACTTCCTTCTCTTTTTTTGTCTAAATAATATCCTTCTGTGTGTACACACACACACACACACACACACACATTTTCTTTTTCCACTCATTTGATGGGAATGTAAATTGGTAAACACACCATGGAACACAGTAAGGAGCTTCCTCAAAACACAAAACTACTACTGTATGATTCAGTAATCCCACTTCTGGGTGTCTATCCAAAGGAAATGAAATCAGGATCTCAAAGATATATTTGTACCCCGTGTTCATTGCAGTACTATTCACAAAAGCCAAGATGTGCTGTGACTTTTTAATCAAAGTTTTTTTACATTTACTCTGGCAATTCTGTTTCCTGGGTCTGAATTTCAACCATTCTACCTCTGTGTTCTGGGTTCCCTTAATTGAGTTTTTAATTTCCTGTTCTTGTTCAATTTTTTTTACTAAGGTCTGGTTATAAGAAAATGTTAAAGAACAAAATTTCCACAAATTATTAGAGAAATGTAGTCTTTATTAACATGGCAATGAGATATAAACTGTAGCAGGCCATGAGTGTGATCGTGTGAATAGAAGGAATAAACTGCAATAACTATAGAGTACCATGTGTTGACTTGCTGCAGAGCAATGCCAAGATCTGAAGAGAGAGGGTTTAAAGCATTATATTGGGTGGGGATTCAGACTGAAAATTAAATATATATATATATATATATATATACACATATATATATATACTTATTCACTTTATATACTTTAGACTTCCTTAGCAGCTGGGACAATTCTTTTCCCCCTGCCCCTCCCTTTCTTCCTCTTAAGATCACTGTTATGGAGGGGCAAATTATGTTTCTTTTTTTTTTTTCTTTTTTTTGCCATTGCAGAAGTTGTACCTCCATTTCAAACTTTATATATTAATATTTTTCTACTTGCAGTTATGTCATGGAATTATTTTTGAATGGTTAAGATGGTTAAAAAAAACAAAGCGAAACAAAGAACTTCACATATGCCCAGAGTTAAAATGGTTCAAATTGCCAGAAAAGAGGGGGAAAAAAAGACTTTTAAAGTTGTAGTTCGATTTTTTTTAAATTGTCATAAACCAGATAAAATGATTTGCCCCTTCTTGTCTGACAGGATGAGAAACTGAATATCACACAGTGCCTCACAACTTCCCTCCCAATATGCAATCCTGGAGATGTTTTATTTACACAAAACTGAGAAAGAGCTCTAAATGATGAAAGCATCTGTGGCTTTCATTAGGGTGCAGAGGCTAGCGCTAAGGGTTGCGGTGTGAGGACAGTAGTGGGCAGTTGGTGAGGGGAGACAAGACAACATAATTTGGGGGATAGCACTTGATGTGTGCTCACCTTTCTCTTCCATGTTTTTCTGAGCCAATCTGATTTCTCTTACTTTCTATTATTAAAAAAAGATGAGGTTTTGATTCATTATCCCTGTGACAGGTATGAGTAAAGTGAGGTAGGGTATTTATAAGAGGAGAATTCTATAATCTGTAGGCCAGCACACTGGAGGCCCAGGGAAAACCTAATATTGCAGGTTGGGTCCCAAGTTAGCCTGAAGGTGGAGTTCCCTCTTCCTTGTGGGATCTCAGTTTATTTCCCTGAAGGCTTTCAACCGATTAGAAGAGGTCCACCCACATTATGGAGGGTAATGTGCTTCACTCAAAGTTGACTGATATAAATGTTAACCACATCTAAAAAAATACCTTCACAGTAACATCTAGACTAGTGTTTGACCAAAAACTGGGTACCACGGCCTAGTCAGGTTAACAAGTAATATTAACCATCACAATGTGGTTGAGTTGGACAGTCTTTGCTCAGGAGGACCTCTCATTTGTCTGTACTAACTAAGAATGGCTGATCCTTTCTTCTTGTGTATTTCACCTGCTAATTTAGCTGATAGTTGAAGGGAATTTGAGCTCACAGGAGAATCATGCTAGTTTTCTGGAGACCACAATGGCCAATAAAGATGAATAAACACACTAAGAAAAGTAATAATAGACAAAACAAAATAAGTAACACAGAGAAAATAATTCTTACATAAGCACATAAACACCCACAAAAATTATGGAATGATAATGTAAACAGAAATCAGTAATACCTGATATAATGCTGAATCAAATTCAAATTCTAGGTATGAATAATATAACAGGTGAAAGTAAAATTTCATAGATGAACTAAGTATCAAAACAGATAGTTGATGAGCATATACTTGAGCTGCAAGATGTGGTTGGGGAACTCTATCACAAGCCATAAAGAAGTGATAATGATAGAAAATGTATGTAAGTAAAGTTAAAAGACATTGGGGACAGAAATAGAAGAGAAAACATTTACATGATGGATAGGAGCACTCACTTATTATAAAATTTAGTCCCCAAAGGGGAGAAAAAAATCAGAAGTATTTGAATGAAGAGTTATCAAGAATTATTAAGAAAGAAAGATGGAAGAATTCACATTTAATGGATTAAAGAATATTAAATAGGACAAGTAACTAAATCCTACACTGGGATGATAGTAAACTTTAAGGATATTAAAATTTGTATAATTTTATAAAACCTTCCAGAGACCTATTATGAATCAGTAGTTTTAATTTGGTCTTTATAAAAGTGATACCAAATGAATATAAACATGATTTAATATTTAAAGCAATTAAAGGAAAATCATGTGTTTGAACATATTTGATGATGTGTTCAAAGGATTTTTCTGTTCACTCATTCTTAAAAAGAGAGCTACAGAGATTTAGTGATTCATGAGAAAGAACGAGAGAGAGAAAAAGATTTAAGGAGCAGAGGTACGTTCAAGAAGATTGGGCTGTCAAAAAGTTTCAACATAAATATCAAAGAGTATGTCTTATGCGCTTTTCTCTAAGCAGTCATTTGAAAAGGGAGCATCTAGCATAATTTTAGAGAAGTAGCAAGACTGCTTAAATACAAGTCACTTCATATAATATTCCTTTTTAAATAATGTATAATTTAGTACCCTCAAACAAAGCTCTTTAAATTCAAAAGATGGAAAATATACAAAATTAAATAATTTGGTAATAAACTTTAGGAAACATTTTACAATAAATAAATTAGTGGTTTATAAAAGTTTTCACAAATGTGATTCTTGTTACGTATTCTTCACTGAGGGCTAGCAAATCATGTGAGCAAATGACAGCTGCTAAAGAAAATCTGAGGCATTTTCTGGATAGTTTTCATTAGGATTATTAGTTCATTTCATTGAGCTCATCTTCTCTTGATAGATATATCTTAATATGAAGATATTATATGAACTGAAGGGACTTTTCATATTCCTCCGAATTTACAAAAGTTGAATTTCTAAACTATCTATACATGACTTTCCCTTTGGCTCCAACTTGTACTATCTCACTACTTGTATTATATTGCTTTTAAATCAACTGTATTCTTTCACTTTTACATATTCATGAATCGTATTGGTGAGCAGGATAAAAGATATTTGTTGTTTAGAGTGAGAAAAATTCACAACCCTCCTTTCACATATACTTTGTATGGTGCTTGGATCTGGTAATAAGAATATATCTCTGATTATCTGTCAATATTTAGCTAATTGAAAATATAGATCATTCCAGGTCTCCAGCATCGTGACTTCCATGGTCACGGGTTCAAGCTCTTGCACTCAGCAACAAAATCCCTTCCAATAACCCCTTCCAAGGGCTGTTTGTATAACACTGAAAATCTGAAGAGGAAAGAATAGTTTTCAGCCAAAAAGAAAGAAAAATATGCATTGCTCTATAGTCCTATACTACCTATACTTTCACATTCTTTCTTTTCCCTGAATAGCAAAAGAAAATAGCCTTAATACTTTATATACATATTTTACTGCCAAGTTTTAGACCATTGTTACTTTAAGAAAACAAAAAGGCCGTTCAGTAATATGAATCATTAAATTTCAGAACCATTGTATGTGGCAATATATTAGCAAATAGACACATGGAAGTTTAGAAAGTTTCTACTTAGGAAAACTCAGTGGTGAACATTGAGACATACTGCTAAACGTAAAATTATTTTTCTTTCATAATGAAGCCGCAGGAGAGACAGGATTTAAATTAATTAAAATGATTACATAAATCCATGCTCATGTGAAATGTTAGACTACCAATTGTCCAGAGGCAAAAGAGAAAATTATTCTTAATTTATTGTCGTATAATTAAGCTCATAAACATATTTACTGCTGTTTCTAAGGATTCATAATAATATAATTTTCTCTGTTGTCAGGAAGAATTTTAACATCACACACTGATTTCTTGGTGGGAAAGGACGTAGTTATAAGAGGAGTAGTCCTCAGGGGTAAATGGCAGATTTTATGACTCTGACCTAGTAAAGGTTATGTTCTACAGCTCATATTTCCTGAACCTATTAAGAAGGGTCTATGCATTGTATGCATGGATTATAACTTAATTATTATGCTGTGTTGTGTGGTAGGTTCAGAGAATAAAATATACAGTTCAATAAACGAAGGACCAAAAACATAAAAGACGCTTTGGATTGTCAGGCAGAATAGTAACCAAAATTAGTGGTAAAGATCTCAGAGAAACAGACTGATTTTCACTTTATAATTCCTTAGACTCAAATTTAGTGGTCCCAGGTATGTTAGGAAAGAGGTGTGAAGGGAGTGGCTAAAATATCAAGGAATTGTAAACTCAGTAAATCCCCAGGTTCTATCACCATCTCTACCGTGCCCCTTCCCCAGTACAATAAAAGACAGAAGGTTTAATGTATCTAGCCTTTGGTAAAGCAAAGGCTCTCTGAACCAACAGATAAAGGGGAAGCTGAGAATGATGATGCCAAACACAAAATGCAGAGAGAAGTCAATTCTTATACACCAGATGGTGGAATTCTCAATCCACTTCTCCAACAGAACTCTCAGAATGATGGAAGCCACACCTGTGGAAGTTGACATGAGGAATTCTATCATCAAATCACCTCAGTTTATTACTGAACTATTAAACAAATATCACCTGTCAGTGGAGATACTCAAATTTTTAAAGCCCCAGTCTCAAATGTGAACAACACAAGAGTGTCAGTGTACATGTAAGAAAACCTGATAATATAGAGGATAGAGACTAAAACACAAAGATAATATACTAAAGAAAAAAGATAAGACTCACATATAAATATAAGAGAAGATATAAAAATTAAGATAGAAATAGTTTTTGAGAAATCAAACTCATACATGGTATATATGTATGTATTATGCTGTATAACCGTATTTTTTCAAAGTAATAAAAATAGAACATCTTTTTTTTACATTTTTGCAAATATACTTCATGATTGTTTAATCGATGGTAACTGACATCTTATGTGTGTTTCTACCTTCAATCTGTTTCTATATTGTTTTTTGAAATATGGAAATAAAATCTGATCTGAAACAGGTATTTAGTTGGAAAGAAAAGAGTATTTTGATAGATTTTTCAGATAATGGAAATTTTTCTGTGCTACTACAGGAAAACTCAACATATTGTAATTTCTTAATAGTTGCACTGTGGAATTGGAAACCATATCAGTAAACATTTTGCACTCTGTTACATTAAAATCCATTGATCTATTTTGTATTTTGAATAGCTCTTCTGCTCATGCATGATTTTGCTATAGGTTAGTTTGGGGATAAGCCTGATGACATGCTCCTCTCAGTGATTCCCTTTGATTATCTGCCAAAGTTCTCTTTGAGAATTGAAGTAAGGAGGTACACAGGATGGTTCTTCTGTCCTGTTCAGAAAACTCTATTTATGAATTGCAGTCTGTGTGTACTTGAAAGATAATGACAAATTGGAGAGAAGAGAAATAAAGGAATGAGGGAACATGAGAAGAAAGACAAAAGAAGAAATGGAAAGTAGAGGAGACAGGAGGGGAGGGAAGGATGGTGAAGAGAAAGAGCATGAGAAAGGAAAGAAGGCAAAGAAAGGAAAGAGGAGTGTAACTTGGAAAAGAAACAGCTAAAGTATAGATTTGCAAAGAAAAAAAGTTTAAAATCTTAGAATAATCTCTGCTTTCAGTGAACCCTAGACAGTTTAATGTTCAGATAATATATTTGGTTCTTTTTCCATGATACAATTGATTTTTATTTATTTACTTTGATACAAAGCCTCATTCGAAATAGTTTGGTTGGAGTAATACTGATGTCCAGTGTTAGATCAATTTGTAAAGACGGACAACCCAACCCTATATTAAAAAAAAAAAAAAAAAAAAAAGCTTGGGGCTAAGATAACCCTTCACTGTCCAACACCAGAATATCTTTGTTAACAAAGAAAAATGATAACTCAAAAGTAGCTTTTAGTGAACACCTTAAATAACATCTTAGAAATTATTCAACATGCTAACAAGATTTATCTGATTTACTTACCTATCTTGATGGAAGCTCTTTAATTCTTTGGCCTTATGGCTCTAAGTGGTAGCATTTTTATCAGAGTTGCTTTCTTGGTTCATCTTTCCCCTCTAACTTATCCCAAGGCAGGAGGGCCTGACTTAGAGGATTTTATTAATGGAATGAAAAGTGTATAGTGTAGTACCTTCTGAGTCCTTCTCTAAGGATATGCAATGCCTGTAGGAAGGGCATATTTTTTCATCCATGTGGTAAGAGTTGCCTCAACTGCAAATATTTTTAAAGCATTTTTTGGCTAAAGATGTTTCATACTCTTCCATAACTACATCCTCTTATTGACTAACATATTGATTTATATCTGTTTCTCATGACCTATTTTTTAATGGATGCCATACATAGGTTTTCTTTTTGTTGTTTGTTAGTTTTTTTAATATAGTTTATTGAAGTGTAGTTGGTTTACAATGCTGTGTTAATTTCTGTACAGAAAAGTGGTTCAGTTATACACATATATATATATATTCTTTTTCATTACAGTTTATCACAGGATGTTGAATATAGTTCCCTGTGCTATACAGTAGGACCTTGTTGTTTATCCATCCTATATATACTATTTTTTTTTAATTTTGTCATCCAAGATGGAGAGTCTTGGATGCCAAAATTTG
Source organism: Orcinus orca (assembly GCF_937001465.1). NCBI lineage: Eukaryota > Metazoa > Chordata > Mammalia > Artiodactyla > Delphinidae > Orcinus > Orcinus orca. Next base: position 174,373,296 of record NC_064561.1, on the reverse strand, counting down.
ATTAGTAATTAGGTATTACATTTAACCTTTCCACCTCAAAATCCAACAGTGCTGAATATTTATTTGTTTAGTGTTTTATTGATGGCTTTACCAAATTTACTTAGGGGTTAAATTTTATTTCTTGAACTGAGTTTTCTCCCTCAAATAATGGATCACAGTAATTTGCAATTTATAGTGACTAAAAATAACTCTGTATTTTTAAAAAAAAGTCTAAATACACTTTTACGTTTTAATTAAGACATTTTTGTTCATTTAAGTGTAATGAATGTAACTGAAGGACATAAAGGAAATTTTATGTGACTTCACAGCACGCTACAAAATCCTACTACATGAATCCCTGTGATTAAGATTCAAATAATATCTTGAGTTAATGATCATGATTTTAATTGTTTAGAAGGTGAAAATTCATTTAAATGAATCTTTTGCTTTAAACAGTGGCCAAGAATAAGTTACTTTCTCTTCTTTTGAGAGCTATCTATTTTGAATAACTCATTTTTAATTATGTTGGTGGTTTTATATTTATCACAGGTCAATGGGCATCTGATGATTTCTGGACAGCTAATAAGAAACTTAACCACCCTTCTGAATAATTAAAAGAAAAATTATTTTTATGGGATTCAATCATTACGAAATAATTTTCTCTCTTTTATTTATTTTTAAATAATTTTTCCTGGTTCATTTTTTTCTATGACCTCCATTGTCAATGCCTTATTTATAATTCCTCAGTTACCAAATTTTCAGTGGTTGAAATATATTTCTCTCTCTGACTACCTAGAAGTAAACCGTTTAATAGTGTAGCCAGGAGCTTTATATAGTGATGTAATTTACACTAAAAATTAACTAATTAAAATAAAATACATTCACAAGTTAATTTCTTAGTTGGCCATGTTAAAATATCTTGATATAATGGTTTGTCGAAACTGTGATTCCGACTGAAAATTATTTGGAAGCTTTTTTAGATAGAAAAGGAAAAATGTGTAATATATATTTGTCCTAATTAAAAGCTGGCTCCTATATCAAGTTATCTGTAATCCAATTAATTATTTTTACCAAAAATATTCAGTAAAGTCCAAGTGGCAGGTACAGAGAATACAAAGGTAGAAAAGCAAGGGCTTTGTCTTTAAGCTGAACATTTGAGTGTTTTATAAAATAGTGTTTATGCAATACGAGTTTGTGGTAAGCTGAGGGGGTAGGGGAGGGAAGGGTCATAAGTGAATTAAACCCACTACCCTGGACACGCCAGCCAGCTGTATATGGTGGAGCAGAAGGGGACATGATAGAGCTCTATAAGTAGCTTTCATACATTTATTTATTTTTAAATGTATTTCAAATGTGTGTCTGGATGACAAGTTTAAGCGCCAGAAATGTACCCCTGAATAGCAAGCTCAAAACCCTGATAACCTCCCATGATCTTGAAAGATATAGCACTAAATTAATAGTATGGCTTTTGTTCGTTGTAGTGGATGGAAATCAGGCACTTTACGTACTTCTCACTGCAGAAGATTTTAATGTTGTATTTTCAGGATGGTCTGCATTGCCAGAAGCTCTCAGCTCTTATGTTCCACTTTAAGGTGGATGAAAAGTGCTATCCTTATGCATACAGTTTTATTGACCATGAATAACGCCTGCGATTGACTAGTAATGACTTTAAAGAAAGGGTGCAGGAACGGTGAAGTGGTCCACATTGTAAGGACTACAGAGGCAGGCACTGCAAGAGAAAGAGAGGAAGAGAGGATACCAGTAGTTGGGAAGTTTAGAATAAAACAGCAGTAATGTGTGCATATCGGTATATTTTGAGTCTAAAGACAGTCCATGTAAACATTTTGTGTTATTTCCATTTTATGTTTCTGCTATAGATACATTGGAAAATGTATTTCTTCCAGTTAACCGGACATTACTCTGCCAGGTACATTTGTCAATGTCCATCACAATGACAGAAATAAATGTTTCATTCCAAAAATTCTTAGATAATGAACTGGCTGGTGTATGATAGCCTTTCATTCAGATGTCTGCTGGTTGAAGTCATGCTGAATTCATACTCTCTAGGCAGAAGCTGAGACTAATATGTCTTTTCCCTGAGTAGAATGTTAAAATTGAGTAGGAAATTGTTAGAGAAATATTGGATCATAGTATAGCACCATAAGTGCATAGCATCATCAACTATTTATATAATAAAGAGTATTGGCTTGGATATGAAAATACCCATGTTTTAAAATTCAAGTAATATGTGTGTTATTTATGGAATAACATAAAGTTCCTTATTGAACTAAATATATTTACTAAATCATATTTTATACTTAAAGTAATTCTTACTCAATGACTAATAATAGACATTTTATTTTTTAGACTATTTTGGTTAACTATTTCCAATTCTTTGTGACAGAGAAAGTCTGTAGATACATGTTAAGACATGAATTTTAATACATTACTAAATATATATATATTTACATATCAATTTAAGATTTTATTACTCTTTAATATATGAATAAATTAGCTGGCAACTCATCGTGCATTTTTTGAAAAGAAAAAGGACTACAACTTTGGCAGTTTTCTTGTGGTTAAAAAACAGTCAATTGTAAAAGTGCTTTTCATATTCATAAAAGTGTAGACTGGCAAATCTTTAAAACACCTTCTTAGTGTGACTATCAACAGGGAACTGAGTCCAAAGTCTCTATATTTTTAGAGCAATGTTATGCCCTAGGATACCGTTAAATTTTATCACTTCAGACTTCAATATTCACCAATGGATTGAAATGATTCTTTCTGAAATAAGGTTGTGACTCAGGATTCTGAGATCTAACTGCATAGACCCTGAAAAAGCCATGAATGTAAATGAGAAAGAACTGCTGAGTTAAGCAAGACATCTACAAACAGCCTTTTACTTTAAAGAAGCTGTTTAACACAGAAGTGTGTCTGAAAATAATGAACTTTTTTTGCAAAATGAAAATATTTTATTAATATTAGTTATTTTCATTAATATTTCTTCATATTATTGACAAACAGCTCTGAAAATATGTATTAGTAAATCCAAATGCTGAGTGACACATTGGCATGATAATGCTTATATCATCCTTATACAAAATAACTAGACTCCATACACCAAGAAGTTAAGAAAAATATTTTATCGACACCTTAGATAACACAAATTAAATAATGTTTACACTTATCATTTCAGCAATAATTTTTACATGTAAAACACCTACACTCAGAGGGTGCTGGAATTATATATAAGATATATGGTCCCATATTCAAGATGTTTGAACTATCATAAAAGGGTGTGCTGCCTCACACAAAATCAGTCCAAATTTGACAACTTTTTTTAGTAATGTTGGTGATTTCAGTGGGGAGATACCCACAAAGCCTCTGCAGGTACAAAAATAACATGAAGATGGTGTGTAAATACTCTTTGGAAGGTTGCATTGCTAAGAAGCAGAATTTAAGCCAGACTACTGTGCAGAGTGTTTAATAGAGCATGCTCTCAGGATCAACATTTTGAAGGGTACACCATTAGGCAGAGTGAGAAGTTGGTCTCAATGCAGTCTCTGCAAAGACCTCAGCCACCCCATATTGAGCTCTGAAGATGAAGTGACCTTTCAGAATTTTCCATGGTAGAGCTAGGATACTGTGATTTGTACCAGAGATGACAGGTAATTGGTTGCAGAATGCACTGGGAAAACACATGCCTTTGGTTGAGGAGAACTCTTCAGACAGTTCCTGAAGAGTCTGAGAACTAGTGCTGTCACCTGCCACCTTTCCAGGAGCTGTGATTAACAGAAGATACAGCACAATTTCCACACCATCAGCTCTAAGAGATTAAATGTATACACTTTTATAGTCCAGGATATGCAATTTTCTAGTAGTATGACTTGGACCAAGAAGCTCCTTCGTCATGAAAATTAAAGTTAATAAGGTTTGGCTTATATGTTAATTGAAGAGCAAAAATGGAAAAAAAACCTAATCTTAAATAGTTTATTTTATCACATAAATATTTATAACATATACATATGCAATAGTGAATTTTAGTTATCATTCCTAAAATACTGTGTGAGTTTTTAAAACCTTCATTTTGCTCTTATCAAATAAAGTAAGTATTGTATTGAAGTGACACACAGATCATTTCAACCTCTATAAGCTATTGGGTTGGCCAAAATGTTTGTTCGAGTTTTTCCGTAAGACGTTACGGAAGTCTATATGAGTTAAAGTCCACAGTGCTCTACTTGCTTATGCTAATTATTGCAATGTATTACAAGAAGGAGTTGACAATTCTGCATATGGTTAAAGGTAAAGAAACTTTTAGTCTAAGGGCAATTATGAAAGATTTTCTTCAGCACAGGGGGATGAT